>NW_010208270.1:51107-52056 GCF_000695765.1 Mesitornis unicolor
GGGAAATTATTATGGACAGGTACTTTGGTATATTCTTTGGAAGGCCTAAATAGATTGGTTGTTTTCTGAACTTGAAATTGGTGATAACAGTGCCAGCATCTGTGTTTTATATGATAGGTATCACACACTCAAGTGTGTAACATTCTTGGAATTGGGTACTCAAGCTGGAATAATCCAAAACAATTTTTGACATCTGCAAGGTCTATGTGCACAATGAAGGAGCTTCATTTCACCCAGAGTGTTCCAGGATGCAGTTCATCTGATCAATATGACATAGCTAGTTGGAGTGAGATGAACTTCTTAGCACTAGCAACTAGCTCAGGTGGGAGTGCCTACACAGTGGATTTCTACAGTGTCTCGAAGGAATGTCACACCTGAAATCTGCTTAAGTCTTGTGTTTGGTATACTTGTGATCCTATGCATCTGATCTACAGGTTATTAATTCAATTAGGAAACCAACAAGGCTGCCCCAGGTCCTCAGGGAAAGTACGCTTGCTAATCTTGTTCCAGCTTCTTGTTGAGGTGAGAACTGGGTGTGCATCACTTCCTTGAGAGCCAAGCACGATTTTCTGTGGAAGGAAACATGTTTTGCCATAGATAGGAAGGGAAAAGTATATTTCAATGGCTTCAGACAATCTAGGTGAAAAAATTATGAGAGTGGAGGGGTACACTGAGGATTGTATCTGACCTATAGCTTAGATCCAGCTGGTACATTAAAAGTATTATTAGGAGTATCTGGGTTTGTTTTTTTCTAATCAGAGAAAAACTGTGATGATTTTATAGCCAAGCAAACACATACATGTTTTAGAGCTCTTGTGTTGTGTTATGAATTGGTAGACTTAATTGTATATTCCATTAAAAAAAAATCTTAGTAACTGTTTAAACCAATGTAAAAATACCATAAACTACACTTTCTAGTCCAAGACTTCCTAAAAAAAGAAGGCAGTTC
>NW_010208270.1:52074-54142 GCF_000695765.1 Mesitornis unicolor
TCAATATCTAGGTCAGGATAAAGCTCCAGAGATTTAAAAGACCTAGGTGAGGAAATATCTGGATAATAGTATTTTTGGTTTTGTTTTGTTTTAATAATAATAATAATAATAACAACTACAACAACAACAAAACAACAATAATAATAACAATAATTATAATTACACATAATAATACATAGTGTCGCGTAAATATTATTATTATTATTATTATTATTATTATTATTATTTTGTTTGCATGAACTTTGACAGTGAGTATTCTAGAGAACTGGAAAAAGTGAATGTTGTGCCAATATTTTTAAAAGGTAAGTGGGACAATCTGGTAATTATGTGCCTGACAGTTTGACATTGATACAAGGCAAAATAATTGAATGGCTGATAGAGGGCTTTACTACTCAAAATCTAAAGTAGAGTAATTTAATTAAAGTCAGTCAACATGGGTTTATAAAAACAACTCTTGTCAAACTATCTTTTTATGAGATTACACATTCCTGTTGATAAAGGTGAATGATGCAATACACTTAAACATTGTAAAGTATTTGGCTGTTATCACACAACATTTTATGAAAAGGATACATTATAAAATCAACATATGACATATTATAAAGCCTAAAACCTTGCTAGCCAGATATACTTATTAGTGTGGAATTATCAAATGGATGTGTTTTTTTCTGCGTCAGACATCATTGCCATTCAATATTTTTATCAATAATCTTGAAAAAAAACTATTCCTAACTATCTTTACATGTTAAATCATGAGTGAAAATGGAATGAAGAGTAACAAAGAGAATTGGCTAATATTGTCTTTAATACTCACAATAAAAATTTATACACCATATAATAAAATTGCAGGTAATGCATTTAGAATATGTAAGTGCTTCTTGGGAAGCAGTGACTGTGCAACTGCAGGGTTGTCATTGTGGATATGGAGCTGATCGTGATCTCAGTCCATTTCATGCTTATAAAAAAGAATATAATGAAAACCAAGGGCAGTGAGTGGAAGCTTGCATTGCCTCTGTGTTTGCATGTTTACCACTCTGGGGATATTGTGTCTTGTTAGGGTGCCTCTCCTCTAAGAAGCAGATTTAAACAACTAGAAGGAGTTCACAGAAGAGTCAGAAGTAGAACTGAAAGTTTGAGAAATATACCTGAGTGACAGGATCAAACAACTAAAAGGACTTAGCTTCTCTGAGAAAGAAAACAGAGTGGAAGGGATAAATTGTCTGCAACCTGGAACATCAGCAAAAGCACAGAAATGTGAAAATGATTTTATATTTTATTTTGTAGGGTTTTTTGTTTTGTTTGTTTAGTTAGTTGGTTTTTGTTGAGGTTTTTCTTGGTTTTTGGTTTGGTTTTTTTTTTCAGTCTAGCAGATATAATTTTGTATGTACGAGCTGGATACTGAGGGAACACAGATTCCATGTATAAAACTGCTACCACGTAAGAATGAGAGACATTTGCTACTGATAAAATCTAACTAGAGCATAATAATTTTCTCTGTAAGTAAAATATACTTCATTAAGGATATGCGTTTATCTAATGACATGGTTTGTGGGGATGAAGAGTTTAATGTATCTATAATGTTAATAGCAAGTGACTGTGTGCTATTACTTGTTTCAGAAGGACTTATGCAGGAGATCAACATATGCTGCACCAGATTTCAACACGTCTGTGCAAAACAAAAACATTTATGTTGATGACCATTTTTTATTCACTAACTGTATGATCAAACTGAATTCTGGTCAAGTATCTAAGTGCTGGTCCAAAGACCTACCATGTTGCATTGCATGAAAAGTATGTTCACAAAAATACGCATTACAGTCGATAGAGTTTTGGAGGTTATACTGAATGCAAGACTGAGCTTGTAACAAATGCTTTTAATCCTTTCATGAAAGAAGTAATAAATCACAAGAAGTTTAAAAGGACCCTTATAATTCTCCTCCTGTGAAAGTTAGGAATGTTTCAAATTGAGAACATGTAAAAACTCAAAAGCTGCTTGCTCTGACTAGTAGAGCATGTTCTTAGTTGCTGACTATTGACATAGAATGGAAATGGGTTCAGGAAGGGCAGG
>NW_010208271.1:0-377 GCF_000695765.1 Mesitornis unicolor
CCACCCAGTCAGACCTGTTGCACGTAGCAGAGGCGGAGGGAGTCCCTGTCGTATGTGAAAAGAATCTGTTGGGGAAGACTGCGTGCGTCTCTCCTGCTTCAGGCAGCGGCAAACCCATCCGTGGGGTTGTCCCTGTTCAAGGCCCAGGACTTATTTGGTGGTTAGTGCAGGAAAATGGCAAAGTTTGTCGTGTACCACAAAGAAATTTAGCATTGGCTGAAAGAGTTTGATTTTATGTTATATAATAGACAGTACTGTATAATAGCGATAAGTTGTTTTTAAGTTTTCTTCTGTCCGCATAGTAATGTGGCATCCGAGAGTTCCAGGATAAACCCACAACGTGCACACATGGACTCTGACATAGTCTATACCATCTC
>NW_010208272.1:0-15010 GCF_000695765.1 Mesitornis unicolor
TTTTATATGTATTTTATATATATAAAAGTCCTTGTGGCACTAAGGCAGATGAGGAAATTTTTAGATGTGCATTGGTGAAGGAAAAGCTGTAATGTTGTGGTAAAGGGTTAGGGTTAGGTATGTTCTAACATATGGTTTGTCAGAAGCTGTAGACTGTACAGGGCCTGTGGTAAGTTTAACTTACAGCATTTTATGTTGTCAGGCTGTAACTGCTGCGGGAACATAGCAATGATCTGAGATGTGTGCTGCTGTGCAACCTCAAGGGAGGTTGTAGAGAGGTGGGTGCTGGTCTCTTCTCCCAGGTGATGGGGGATAGAACAAGGGGAAACGGCACCAAGCTGTGCCAAGGGAGGTTCAGGTTAGAGATAAGGAGGAAGTTCTTTACTGAGAGGGTCGTCAGAAGCTGGAACAGGCTGCCCAGGGAGGTGGTGGAGTCACCATCCCTGGATGTGTTTAAAGAGCGGGTAGATGAGGTACTTAGGGATATGGTTTAGGGGGTAGACAGGAGTGGTTGGACGTGATGATCTCAGAGGGCTTTTCCAACCGAGTGATTCTGTGATTCTGTGATACAACGTGTGTGTAATGCACCCTTGTTTCCCCTATAGGATCACTGCCATTACCAGGGGGTCGTGGAGGGGACCCTGGACTCCATGGTTGCTGTCAGCACGTGCTCGGGGCTCAGGTATCGTGTTTGTGTCCCTGTGGTTGTGGCAGCCGCAAAAAAAGCTGAACCTGACACCGGGTCCTTGCTCTGATTTTAACTACTGCTCAGCTGGGCAGGGTCCACTGACCCGGGCCAAGCTCAGTCGTGTTTGCCTTTGTGTGGTGTCTTTTATTCACATAGAGTTAATAGGTATTTGAAATACCATTAAATAAGTGGACTGATGCAGTTTGTTATCAGGGTACGGTAAGTTGTTCTTTGACACAAATTCCGGCTTATTTTCTAATTTGCATAGATGGTCACTGCACAGAACTGTACGGAGAGCAAAAATGGGGTCAAACACCAGTCATTGAGCTTCACAAAATTGGCCCTAACGCTTGTGCACTTCAGATTTGATTGGAAGTTTTCTCCGCTTTGAGCTAATTTCCATATGTTCTGGGACGTTGTTTTTCTGCAGTGCCGTGTCGGACACCAGACTGGCAGTAGTGCATTTGAACTAAAGCACTTCTGCGTAAGGCTTGTGGTTCAATTTCTGGGGCATTGCAGACTCTTACAGAAACACGTAGTGTGCTGTGTTTGTGAAGGCCCTGCCCAGTGAAAGGCTGCTTTCACTGACATGAGGCACGCTGTTCTGCAAGGACTGAGATATAGATATGCCCTTGGTTATCAAAGAATGACTGCTCCTTTGTTTCGCTGTAAAAACGTGGGTAGCTGTGCTCTGTGCTTAATGCAAGGATTTCTCACGCTGCTGTGTTTTAGGGGCTTGGTGACAATAGGGAACATCACCTATGGGATCGAGCCCATGGATTCCTCTCCTGGCTCTCAGCACATCTTGTATCGGTTGGAAAACGTGAAGAAGGAGCCCACGTCGTGTGGGGTGGCCACCGAGGACCACGCAGAGGAGGAGGGTCACCATCCCACCATGGCTCAGCTGCTGCGGGTGAGTGCTCCTGTTTGCCCCGCAGGCCCTGTAACGGGTTTGGGGGGCTCAGCTGGGAACTTGGAAGCAGCTTAGCAGATTTCCTGGGGCTTAGCACATACCAAAAGGTTTCTGATCCAGGGGCCTTTCTGCGCTGCTGGAGAGCTCGGTTGCTTCAGCAAAGCTGCTGCAATTTCCTCTGCTTCTGCAGGCAGCCGTGAGAGTCGAGAGGCCAGATGGATTATTATGGGCAGAGCTTTTTGGGGTTTCCGAGGGCAGGAGCACTTCCCTCAGTGGTGGGGCTCATTAACAGAGTGTGGTGTCAGAAGCCAGCAGAATATTGTGGTGTTTATTCCATTTTCCTAACTGACAGAATCACAGCTTTGCGTGAGCGTCCCCCTTACCATTGAAAGATTGGCTGTACAGGAACAAGGCTGCAGTGAAGGCAGGAGTACCAAAACCACTGCTCTGCTCCGAGGTGGTTGGTGTTTGCTTGTGGGATCTTTCTCCTCCTTTATAAAAGCATTTGCTGCCTTTCCAGAGAACCCTGTGTGAAAACTGAAAAGGTCCCTTGCTTTTGAAACACGGGAAGCCTTTGTGCAGCTAAATTTTAGTGTAAAACACAGAGAAATTGTCATTGCATAGGATTGCACTTCTTGGTTTTGGCTTGTTTCTGCCTTGGCACAGCGTGCTCTGGGTGTGTCTCTCACAGCACCAGTTCTGTCCAGTAAAATAGGAGAGTCAGGATTTGTTTTGTTTACACTTGAATTAATAAAATTGAAGTTGTCTGAAACTCTTTTCCACAGAGAAAGAGAGCAGTCCTACACCAGACGAGATACGTGGAGCTGTTCATAGTTGTGGACAAAGAAAAGGTAGGGCTCGTGTGCTGCTGTGCCTTCCCTCTCCCCAGGGTTGGCTTGAGGAGCCCGGGGTCTCTGTTCCTCCCCAGTGGATCACTGAGAGGCACCAACACTTCAGCCATTAGTGAAGTCAATTAGGTCAGTACCCTGACCTAAAACTGAAGGCACGTGTTCTGTGCAGTGCTCTTGAAGAGTGAACTGTCAGGCATGGAGAAGTTTCTGTCAGCAAGAATCTAATAATGTAATGAAAACACAGAGAAAAACAACCTGCCTTTGTTTTCTCTTGACTATTGAGCTGTTGAGCAATGGGAGTGAAGGTGCTGCTGTCTTGATTAGCGTGTTCTGGACGGGACATGTGGGGCCAGGCAAAAATGTTTTCCATATTCCTGGTTTTGAAATGTTCTGTGTCTTTCTCTGCCCTTTGTCTTTATCTCTTCTCTTCGTGACCGAGTGTCTTGGTTTTGCAGTTCGAAGACTTTGGGAAGAGTGAGACAGAAGTGAGAGAGCACATGGTGCAGCTGGCAAACTTCCTGGACAGCGTAAGCTGAGTTCATCCAAGGGTTGTGCAGGGGAGCGGGGCTGCAGAGCGACGGCACCGTTTATTGGCAGTGGGCTTCGGTGGATGCATCCTGTGAAAGCTTTTCCACCACTGAATCCACCTGCAGTCATCGCACTCGAGACTTAATTTAGGGAACATTCAGCGAGTGACGGGGCAGATTGTTGAGATTATTGCAATTCTTGTGTATGTGCAAAGGTTGGAGAAGAAGCGTGTCTTTCAACGTGGCTGTTTCAGCCAATGCTGTTTGTTGGGATTGAGTCTCTGTTATTTCTGGTTTGGGATTTCTTACAGTGTGCCATTTCAGCATTGATCCTTTAGCTAATGAAAGTCTGAATTGCAGGGAAAATGCATTCTAAGAAGAGCATTAATCTCTTCTGGTGACTTGTTGTGTACTAACTGGTAAAAACAACAAGCCCAAACAGAAGAGGTCCGTTACTGCAATGAGGTGCGCAACGCCAGACAACTCGTTCTTACCTGAAGGCCTTCAGAAATGTTCCTCCGTTTTTCCCTTCCGCAGATGTACATCATGTTAAACATCCGCATTGTGCTGGTGGGTCTGGAGATCTGGAAGTACGAGAACATCATCAGCACAGACGGGGGCGCTGGGGACGTGCTGGCCAACTTTGTGCAGTGGCGGGAGAAGAATCTCGTCCTGCGCCGGAGACACGACAGCGCCCAGTTCGTGCTGTGAGTGGCGCCTCCCCCCCGCTCTTAAGCGGATTTGTTCTATTCCTGTCTGCTCGGCCGCGCGCTCGTATCGAGAGAAGCCGCTGCATTTCAGTGCGGTCTGCTGTGGCTTATGTACTTGTGAAAACATTCCAAGGCAGCCTAGGCATTTGTAGGGAGGTTTCTGTGGTGCTTGCATTCAGTGTCCCCTCTAACAAAGACATTGCTAAACGTCCATAAAATAGCAAATTCTTTTATTGTCCCACATGTCCTGCAATGTTTTATGTCGTGTTGTATAAAGCTTCTGTTCAGATAATCCTTTGTCAGCTTGCGTGCTGGTTAGACTTGTAATCTCAGGCTTTTCCCACTTGAAAATGAGCATAATTCTGGTGCAAAGTTGCATTTTAATGGAGCAGAAGTCTCTTCTGCGGTTGGCACCCAGAAGCTGTTGCTGTGGTTTGAGCTTTGACACGCGACGTTGACGTGTCAATCCCTGCTGCCTCAGCCCAGCTCAGCGCTGCAGGACGCGTGCCCCCGTGCACTTCCCGCTCCCGCAGATGGCGCGGGACTGAGGAAGTCCCTGCCCACAGCACCAGAAAGGGCAGAGCGAGGGCACGAGTGCGCGGAGCAGCGCCCAGCCTGCCCTTGGGTGAAGCCATAGCCCCCCTTCTGCAGAAGCTGGGAGCCCCTTCCCCTCCGAGGCAGAGCAGCTCTGCTCAGGTGATACGGCTGAAAAAAGAGTAATTATAAAATTTCTTACATGTGAGGTAAAATGTGGTGCATTGTGCTGTTGTTTCTGCACAGTTCTTAAAGCTTAAGTGCAAAGTGAAACAGTAGTGAGAAGGAAGTTGACAAGGAAAGAAATCTTGGGAGTTTGGCAGTGGCAGCGAGGCAGCCAACAGCCAAGTAAAACGAATGATCACAAGGGTGGACCGTTTAGCTCCTCATATTTGGAGGGAAGATGTGGAAGAGGATAACTTTCCCTGCAAACTCTTATCTTAATTTAAAAGAATAAAAGAACCAGGAACGGGAAGATAGAGCTGAAGGGGTACATTTGTACCCGCAGTCAGTAGCAGTGCTCCTGGCAGTGCTCGTTTTTAGGCTGGAAAGCTGGAAAGCGGCATTTAGTGCCTGGGCTGTGCTGTGGCAGCACCCTGTGTCAGTACTGATCACCTTTTCCCTATGCCTGCAGGAAGAAGGGGTTTGGTGGCACAGCTGGAATGGCCTACGTTGGGACTGTGTGCTCCAAGAGCCACGCGGGAGGCATCAACGTGGTGAGATATCCTTAGTGATGCTGCGAGTGTGATCCAGGCAGGGGTTTTGCTCTCCAGAAGTCTTCCTGAAGCACATAGTCTTTAATAACAAAGCTGAAGTGGTTTAGTGGGGGCTTTTATCTGGTCCCCAACCATTTCTGGTGTTTCCATGGTATCTGGATCACAATTTTTCTGTAGTCTTCCACATACTCTGCTCAGGGTCCCCTCTCCTCAGTGTGCATTTACACATCCTCTGCTCAGGGTCCCCTCTCCTCAGTGTGCAGCACTCGTGAGGAAGGGACAGGATCTCTCTGCTGGCATTTTAAGTGCCCCTGCCTTGGATGTACGTGGGTGTTCTCAAATCCGTGCTCTGGTGTTTGCCTGACCCCCTCTGACTCCTCGAGCAGCGCCGGTTGGCTGCCCCCTTTGTGTGAAATTGCAGAGCGCTAACGAACTGAGCTGCCAATCTCGGGTAGCTGCAGTCCCAGCAATCTTGTCTTCTTGGACTGCTGAAGAAGTACTGGAATTGGAGTTTGCATATCTAAGGAGATTTGGGCTGGTGTGGAGAGCTCTAGTTTTTATGTTGATGTTGCAGCTACACTGGAAAGCAGAGGCTGTTAGGTAGTGTCCCAGATATCTTCATCTAAGGGCTCTTATTGCTAAGCAAATGACATGGACTTGGCTGGAAAGCAGGCACAGTTGGTCTGAGAGTCCTGTTGATGTAGAGGCAGAATGACTGAGGTGTCTTTTTGGCACATAACTAAACCCTGACTCTCTCAATACAAGCTGTCTGCTAATTTTCTTCGGTTTTGCTCTTGGCAGTTTGGAAGAATCAGCATACAGATGTTTGCATCAATTATGGCTCACGAACTGGGACATAACCTGGGGATGAACCATGATGATGAACGCGTCTGTCACTGCGGAGCGAGCAGTTGCATTATGAGCTCTGGAGCATCGTAAGTAACTGATGACAGAGAAGGTGTTTTCTGAGGGTCCAAACCCCCCGCCCATGCGGTCAGGTTTTACAGATTGCTGTCATCTTCAGAGTGCTCTTGCAAGGAGCCGTGTCCTGTGCGCAGCTCATGGGAGAGCAAATGTTACCCCTGCTCTGCAAAGTGCTTGTGGGTTGGCTCAGTGTAACGATGCACTCACGTCTTGCAGAGGATCGAGGAACTTCAGCAGCTGCAGCGCAGAGGACTTTGAGAAGTTGACGCTCAACAAAGGGGGAAGCTGCCTGCTCAACGTTCCCAGGCCTGACGAAACCTACAGCATCCCGTACTGCGGGAACAGGCTGGTGGATGCTGGGGAGGAGTGCGACTGTGGTTCACCAAAGGTCAGTTGTTTGTGTGTCTCAAAGTGCTGCCAGGGTCGCCGTGGCTGGAGAGGGGCCTGTGCGATTTCTTGACGCTCACAGCTCTTCTCTCTGCAGGAATGTGAGAGTGATCCTTGCTGTGAACCTGGCACTTGCAGGCTCCGACCCAGTGCTCAATGTGCTTATGGCGACTGCTGTAAAAACTGCCAGGTAAGAGACTCAGCTGTAATATTCAGAAGTGTTCTTCCCCCCCAATAGGGCGAGTTGTCACGACGTACACAGCACCCACCAAGGGCCGCAGATCAGTGCCCTTTTTGCTGGGGCACATTGTGGGTCAGGTGCAGCATTCGCCTCTGCTGTAAGGTTTGCATTTTCTGATGTAGTTTCCCCTCTCCTCTCTCTTTAGCTCCTTCCTGGAGGAACCGAGTGTCGGGCGAGTAACAACGAGTGTGACCTTCCTGAGTACTGCAATGGCACGTCCCAGTTCTGCCAGCCGGACTTCACCGTGCAGAACGGCCACCCGTGCCACCACGAGGAAGCCTACTGCTACAACGGCGTTTGCCAGTACTACGACGCGCAGTGTCAGCACATCTTCGGCTCGAGTAAGGAAGAGTGCGGTGTCACAGTTCTTTCTAGGAGATGTAGCTGAAAGAAGACATGAAGTCGATTTAAAATAGATTTAGTTGTTTTTCCTTAAGAAAGACCTGTGGCAAAGAATTTTATGGCTCAGCCTTCACGCATCCTTCCTTTGTTACGTTTAATGCCACGCTGGTGATTCAAGTAGTAATTTTCTTGCACTGATCATTCCTGTTTCAATGGGGTTTCCAGTGTATAGGGCTGTGAAGAAGCCATGAAGTAATATCAGATGGTAAAACTGACTCAGTATTAAGTGACTGTTTTCCTCTCGTTTTAACCTTGGAACCTGTAGTGCTGACATTTTCACCTCTTTGTTGTCTTGATGAGTTCCTAAGCTCTCCGTGCTGTGTGGCAAACGCTAGGTGCAGCGGGGCGATGGCTCTGGGTAAAACAGATGTGGTGATGCGAGGTGTTTCTGGCCCTGTTTAACCTGGTTCCTCTCTCTGGGGGTGGGCTGTTGTTTGCAGAAGCCAAAGCTGCCCCCAGCATTTGTTTTGATGAAGTGAATTCCAAGGGTGACAGATTTGGCAACTGTGGTTTCCATGGCCATGACTACAAGAAATGCTCCAGCTGGTGAGTTAGCCCAGTGCGTCGAGTTGTTCCCAAATGTACCATTGAGAATCCTTGTTGGGGTGCTGTGGTGGTATTTTGTGCTGTTTTAGCAGACGCGTTGGGGATCCCATAGCAAACCTTTTTGACGTGTTTGCATCACGCTGAAACCACAGCGAGACGGCTTAGACAGGGCGTGTTTAATCCTAATTTCTGAAGCCGTTGTTAGCACTTAGCTGAAAGCCCCCACGCTTACACAGTGGTAAGTTTTCCCGACTGGCTTTAACATCAAAGTTGAAATGAGTGTGAAAGTTCAGACAGTTCTCCCGTAGCTGGGTTTGGAGCTCTCGGGCCGGTGCCGCAGTTTGCTGTGTGCACAATGTTCTGTTGCCTCGGGGAAACTGCGGCAAGGAGAGCTTGTTCCACATCCCCCGTCATCGATTGTTCATATCCTGAGGTGTTCGCCTACAGAAAAACAAGTAGCAAATGGCCTTGTTTCCTTTAATGTAAGGATCCCGACAGCTTGCAGGAGGAAGGGGGTCAATCCGTGCTCTTGCAGCGCTGCAGTGAGCCCCAGCTCAGTTTTGTTTGGCAAGCTGCCTCGATTTTCTTGTCAAGTAGCATCTTCCAGCAGACGGAAAAGATCATATGAAATGTGTGGTAGTCTTTTCCTCAGAATAAATTCAAGCGTCACTGCAGCGTTCGTGTGTTGATGTTGCAGGAATAGGAAGCTGCAATGTGAAAACGCGAACATGATGCCCGTCTTCGGGATCAAGCCTGCTATCATCCACACTCGCATTAAAGACACCAGGTGCTGGGGTGTCGATTTCCAGCTCGGCTCCGACGTCCCAGACCCGGGAATGGTGAATGAAGGCACCAAATGTGATAATGGAAAGGTAATTAATAATAATAACTAACAGCGTGGATAAAATTTCCAGCTGCTTTGTTTCCCGAGTGTTTACATCCATTAGGTTTTTTGGTGCCTGTAGTCAGTGCAAAACTGAGCGAGTCGTTGGTTCCCCACGCTGCCTTCTGCTGCAGTGCATGTGCAGGAAAATTGTAATGAGCCTTTCATTTAGAGATTAAGCGAAAGAAATTGAGTTGAAGAGCCAGACTCTTTGCTCTGTCAGTGAGCAGGAAGAGCGAGGCATGCACAAGTGCATTTAAAACAACTTTCAATTAAAATCCAACTAAAGTAAAAGGCCTGGGAGCTCAGCCCCAGTGGAGGAACGTGCATTCCACATGGCCTTACTGCGCACCATTTAATTGCTGTTCCTTTACATTCAGAGGAGAGACAAAGGCTTCCAGTGACCCCTCCTGAGAGGCCTTTTGTAGAGCTGTGTCTGTGTAGAGCTGGGGGTCACTGCTGGGAGCACAGCCGTGCCCGTGGCGGGGTGCGAT
Source organism: Mesitornis unicolor (assembly GCF_000695765.1). Taxonomy (NCBI): domain Eukaryota; kingdom Metazoa; phylum Chordata; class Aves; order Mesitornithiformes; family Mesitornithidae; genus Mesitornis; species Mesitornis unicolor. The sequence goes on from NW_010208272.1 coordinate 8,817, forward strand.
GGCATCCTGGCTTACCCGTGTGCATCCCTGCATCCCCAGGTCTGCAGGCACTTCCAGTGCGTGAGCGTCTCCGTGCTGAACTACGACTGCGACGTGGAGCAGCAGTGCCACGGCCACGGGGTGAGTAGGGCACGAGCTGCTGCTCCTGCTGGAGCACCGAAACGTCTGGATGTATGGCTAAACCTGGCAATAATGTTGGCTATAGCTGGCAATGACTTCGGCTATACCTGGCAATAACGTTGGCTGTAACTGGCATTGTTTCTGCGTGAGGTCCTCTGGCGTCCTTGTTACGAGAACACGAGATGCTTAGAGCCAATGACCGTTCAAATTTATAAGCAGATTTTATTAATGGAAGGTCCCAGTTTGAGGCAGGTGCTCTGTAATTGTGCTTGATCAGCGGTGTTTATATACTCATCTGTTTTGCACTTGGGAAGCTTTTTACCATGCTCTGTTTTAAGCTGTGACTGATGTGGAATAAAGTGGTCGTGATGCTAGATGCAGTAATTTAAAAAATTAATTCTGTGGAGTTCCTGAGGATGGGTTTTGCTATAGAGAGCTGGGTTTTGGTGCTGTTAATGAGAAAAGTGCCTTTAACAGTCAGCAGAAATCAGACCTAGGTTGTGTAAGTTGAGCAAGTTTTAAAACTGAGCATAGTAACTCAATTTTTCTGTTTTGTTTAACTGTAAAACTCCATAAAATGCCTCTGGACAAGACAGCCTGTAACAGTATGAAAAAATTACTTGACAAAAGCTCTTCAGATGATGTTTTTTGCCAGGCAAGAATTCCCAGTTCCAGTATTACTAATGTAGTTTGAAACTGCATCTCGCAGAAGCCAAAAGCCCAGCTCTTTGTGCCGCTGGGACGGCCGCTCTCTGGAAGCTGACCCCGAGCAGCGCTGTGTGCGCTCAGTCATGTGAAGTCCCGAGACCTCAGGCCAAGGGCTGCTCAGAACTGACTCAGTGGGGCCACTGTGGACCTTCTCCGTGGCTACTGCATTTTAAATACTGGCTGTTCAGGTAGACCTTACCGTGGTGTTTGTGTTGTTTTGATTGCAGGTGTGCAATAACAACAGGAACTGCCACTGTGAAGCAGGCTGGGCCCCTCCTTACTGCGACACCAAAGGCTATGGAGGCAGCGTGGACAGCGGCCCCCCCTACAACGGCAAGTGCTTGTGGGGCATCTCCAGAGCTGTCCAGTCGCTATTATATTGATGTTTATTGTTTTGAGTGCAGACAGCATGTGCCATTTGGTGACAAATACAAACGTAGTCCTTGCCCCAAACAGCCTATGGTATAGAAGAGGGGTGTGTGATAAAGGAATGGGGAGATGCAGAGGTGTGTGACACCGTATTGTTTGCAGACTTCCAGTTCACTTCTGTTTTGTGTAGGGGAGGGAAGTCTGTGGGGGTTTAATGTAGTTTTTCCCCCAGGAGAGGTGCTAGGTCAGTGCTGGACGTGGAGGATGGTGTGTCTGTGTGCTTGGAAGATGTGAGTACCCATGTCTGAGTGTGAAGAGGGGGAAGACGGTGCCTGGGGCAGGGGAGCACAATTCATGCGAGTGGGAAGGCAAACTGAAAGGGGCTGTGGAGCTTGCTTCTCTCCCTGACAGTTTGGAGATGAAATGGGAAGCCAAATCTAAGCTATAATTTGGAGAAAATGTGTGCAGTGCCCATAAAGATGGGATTGATGCAGTTCCTTATGAGCTTGGAGATGGTTTTTCGTAGGATGGTGTGGCTTCGGGGGAAGCTAAACACTGTGCTGGTGCAATGACAGACTGGGGAATAACGCTGGAGCATGGACAGATGCCTCAAATCACCAGACACAAAAAGGGAAAGGCGTTTTTTGTACAGCCTGCATTGGAGAAACGTGCTGCATATGAAAATGTAGACTGTGAAGAGCCTGAGTTTGCCTACAGCAAACAACAGTAGGAGAAGAGGGAGATTTAGGATCAGACCAAGGGGCAGGAGCTCTGTTTTCCTCTCTTTCAGTTGAGCTCGTAAGGTCTTCACAGTAATGTAGTGAGAGAAAAATGGGGTATTGATCTAGTAATTCAACATGCTGTTACGGCCCAGGGCGTCGTGGCACTGCAGCTCTTTCATCTTTGACCAGACAATGCCTGGGGAAAGACAATCAGGAAAGAATATATTTGGGCATTTATCTTGCAGTCTCACTGGATTCTGTAGGTTTTTCTCCTGTGAGAAATGGAAAATAGTTCCAGAACCAATCCTACCAAATACTCAGTGCTACGGTGAGTCAAGGGGTGGTAACGCCCTGCGATGCTTTTCGTTTTGTCCCCATCAGACAAGGACACCTCGCTGAGGGATGGGCTGCTGGTCTTCTTCTTCCTGGTCCTCCCACTCCTTGTGGCCGCTGCTCTGGCATTTGCAAAACGAGACAGGCTGAAGCGAAGCTGCAGGAGGTTCATGTCACGCTGCCATTCGTAAGTGCGTTCACCTCTTCACCCTCTGCTCTGCCCTTTTGGAGCAGCCCATAGATGTCTGTGTGCACGAGCCAGTGTTGGAGTACGGGGACGGAGCCCAGTCCCAGGATGTCAGGCAAAGGCCCCTGCACCAAAAGACGCATGGAGCGTGCCCCTGGCAATGACAGAAGAGATAAAATTCCTCCTAAACAGAGGGAGCAGAAAGCTTTCTTTTCACCTTTGTTTGTTGTTGTGCATTGGTGATGGATTTTTTTATTTTTCGATCCCATCTTTGGTATAAAGTGGCAAAAAGAAGCTGTCAGAGTCCTAACCAGAAAATGGGTTGTGTTGTTTATTGGATTTGTGTCAAATACGACCTTCTCGACATCAGATATGTGCTAAGGCAGTGTGAATACACCTGCCAGGCTAGAAGTGCTTGGATTCGTGGCCTGCATCGTCTGTCGCGGTTATGTCCTGACACAGCCCCTGTCGGTTGGGTTTCAGGTCCCGTCAGTCACCACCTCCTCGAACGGCAGCGGAACTGCGCGACTGCCAGCACCGGGGCTTTTCACACGGCATGCCCTACGCTCCCGGAGCTGTTCCCATGGTAGGACAGATCGCTTCTCGCGGCTTCACTTGCTGTCTGGTACTCTGAAGTTACAGATGAAGGCAGTTTGTACAATTTTTGCCCTACTGAAAGCCTCAAAGCTACTTTATTCTTTAATTTCTGCAGACTGGGTTTTCTCATTGCTAGGAGGCAGAGAGGAGAATTATTTCTTGAGGTGTGTGGAGAGAACTCCTCTGTTTAAGCTTTTTTACAGGCTGTGCAGGCAGTTTACCTGCTTTGCTTCTCCCTTTTCCGTACACTGGGAGCAGCCCTTGCCAGCTCCGTAGCCCACTCCTCTGCAGACCGATTCTCTCTCTGATACCCTAGGCAGCCAAACCACATTTGCAGAACAAATCAGGCTTTTGTTGCGACCGGCCTTTGTGTTTTTTCCCAAAACACAGCACTTTTCAGACTTGCTTCTTTCTCCTGAGTTTCTCAGAAGGAAGGAGCAACTCTGACATTTTGGGGTTTGTTTGAATGTCACTAAGCCAATGAAACAAATACTTCACTTCCCCGTGTGCAGCTTTGTGAGCGTTCTCGTTGTGTTTCGTTGTAGGCTATGGAGCCAAACGCCTTTCCCGTCCCGTCGTACCCAGCCAACCAGCACCCTGCCTACCACCAGCCTTACTACCCCTCTCCGCAGTACCAGGCGCCGCAGCCACAGAAGCTGCCGACAAGGTTGGTTGGGTCACTGCAACTCCCTACGGGCAGTCGTGCTGACGTGCACGGATTGCCTTTCCCTTCGTCTCTGTAAGCATCGGGGTGTTTCATCACGCATCACACGCAGGCAGCACTGACTTTTCACTGGAAGAAGTTTCTCCCTCATTTCTCACTGTGGGACTGAGGTGCTTTTACCTGTGACATTTGTTTTACTCGCTGTCCTGGCCACGTTTTCATTAACAGATTTCAGACTGCTTTTCTAGGGCCAGATTAGCCCTGCATACGGGTGAATAAAATGCCTCCCAAAATACGCCGTCTAAAAAGAAATTACTCAGAAATGGTCATTTTGCTGATTTGTGAGCGTTATCGCCAAGTACAGGACCGTGTCCCATTAACTCTGAACAGAAAGTTCTCCTTTATTTGCCATTCTACTTTTTAATTGTATTTCTAAGACGTAGTCCCTATGCCATAAAACTTGTGAGCGCAGAAAGCGCAGGGTATCGGGGGGGTGCTCCGAAACAGCTCGTGTTGGTGGGAAACTCGTGGGGTCTTAACCGTTTTTCCCAGAGTGGTTTAAACAGACTGGGGTTCCCCAAGGATCTGGGGCAGTGGAAGCAGAGTCTGAGCGTGGCGTGTCCAAAATCAGTCCCAAATGTGGGAGTAGAGACTGGGAAGCAGGGGCAGTCCCTGCTGCACCGGTGCCGGGTGGGGGACGAGGGACGTGCGTTCCGGATGGGGTCACCCGCGCTGACCACGGCTTCTCTGTCCCCTCGCAGGCCACCGCCTCCGCAGCAGAAGTGTGCACCTCAGCGTCCTCCCCCGCCGCAGCAGAAGGGTTTACCTCAGGGACACTTCTTCCCTTCTCGACCGGCACCTTTGCCTCCCAAATAGCTGCTGGGGCCTCCCCGTGAGCCGAGCTGTTCCTGAGGCTGGAGTGGCAGTAATCCCGACGGAGCGGCCCGTGGTAATCCCGAAAGCCTTCCCTCTGCAGCCCGGGAGGAGGCGCCGAGATCTGGAAACCAGGAATGTAGAACTGCAAACGAAATACCTCGACCAAAGCCACCGGACCCGAGAACGCCCACCCCGTCCCCAGGTCTGTGCGAGCGGGGAGCGGGGCAGCCCTGGTTCAGTGATCTCCGAAATCAGCACTGGGGAGTTGCTTCTGGTGTCCCCGTTTCTGCGATGAGCCCCGGTAACGAGATTTGTCTGATTTGGTGTCGTCTGTCTGAGCGTGCAGTGAAGAGCTGAAGTCACCCCTGCCGTTCTCAGAACGAGGAGATCTGGCCAATTAATTTAAGCTTATTTCACACGGACTGGAAAACGTTTCCGCATCAATGGCACAAGTGAAATAAGGTATCAGAGGAAGAGAAACCCATTGTAAACATGTTTGTGCATGTATATACGTTTATGATGTGTAGTGATGCACTTAAATCCTCACTCTCGTGCTGGCTGACACTGAGCTGTGCTGTATGAGCACAACGTTCAGCGGTTTTAAGTTAGCGATTGTGCGTTGCTAAGTGAGAGTCCTGTACTAATTTCCACTAACACTACAAACGGGCAGTGAAAATCGAGGTACGAAAAGACACGGCCGTATTTTGGTTTTAATAAAGGGGGTGCTCTTAGGTTTTAATTGGGATCTAAAGCCTGGTTACCAGTCCCTGCAGAACACAGAGGCATTTTTGCTGCTCAGCCCCAGCACTTTACCCCAAGCCGCTGCCTGGCCCCGGTCCCAGAGCCATTTGGTGTCGCTCAGGATGCTCACAGAACTCGCTGCTGTTTCTGTGCTGGTTGAACTGGGTGTAAAACTCTGAAAAGGAGCGTTTGGAGCGGGATGGGGGCCTGGGTAGGAACCGCTGGTGGCCACACACACAAACCTCTTGCACAAACTTGCTAAAAGTGAAGTAAGTCCCAAAAAGAGCGCTTGGCTTTTTCACTCTGTGCTAGCCACCGAGTAGAGACTCGAGCTGTAAAATCCCCCATAATATTGCCAAAAAAATTATTTTCCTTTGTATATACATATAAAAATATATATATAGTGTTTGCATTTGCAGTAATAAAATACTTGAACTCCTGTGGTTTCCCATAAACTTAGACACTAACATATCTTATATGTTATTGTAACACTATTAAAATGCGTAAGACGTCTCCTAGAATATCACCAGATGTATTTGTGGGGTCTCCTGTCTGTCCTGAGATCATCACCTCCCAGTTTTCGCTGTGTCCCGCTCGGTTTGGGCCGTGGGTGACGATTCCCTGTGCAGCTCCTTGGGGCAGCCCGAGAGGAGGGAACCCGGGGAGAGGCCCTGCTCGGTTGTACCTGGAGCTGTTGGTGTGAACCAAACCTGTGCTGAAAACGGTGCCTTTTAATCGATAACGAGTTTTTGTACTTAGCAACACCGCAGGGTGCGGGGCAGCGGGGTTGGGAAGGCAGCGGTGTCGGTGAAGATGACTACTGACTTTGCTTTAAAGCCTGCGCCCGTCCCCGCCCGCGGGGCCCGGAGGAAGCCGC
>NW_010208273.1:0-3254 GCF_000695765.1 Mesitornis unicolor
GAAAGTAGGACCTTGACCCATATTTTGGGGGAAAGAACATTGAAGATAGGCCTTTGGCCCATATTTCTGGGGAAAACAACACTGAAGGTAGGGCCTTGGCCCATGTTTTTGGGGAAAGAAACACTGAAAGTAGGCATTTGGCCTGCAATTTTGGGGAAAACAACGCTGAAAGTAGGACTTGGGCCTATTTTGGGGGGAAAAGAACAGTGAAAGTAGGGCCTTGGCCCACGTTTTTGGGGAAAACACCACATTTTTGGGGAAAACAACACTGAAAGTAGGACCTTGACCCATATTTTGGGGGGGAAATAACATTGAAGGGAGGCTTTTGGCCCACGTTTTTGGGGAACACACCATGTTTTTGGGTAAAACAACACTAAAACAACACTGAAAGTAGGACTTTGGCCCACGTTTTTGGGGAAAGAAACACTGAAAGTAGGCATTTGGCCTGCAATTTTGGGGAAAACAACGCTGAAATTAGGACTTTGGCCCATGTTTTTTGGGAAAGAAACATTGAAAGTAGGCATTTGGCCTGCAATTTTGGGGAAAACAACGCTGAAAGTAGGACTTGGGCCTATTTTGGGAGGAAAACAACACTGGAAGTAGGACCTGGGCCACATTTTTGGGGGAAACAACACTGAAAGCAGGCCTTTTGCCCTCATTTTTTGGGAAAACACCACTGAAAGTAGGACCTTGACCCATATTTTTAGGGAAATAACATTTAAGGTAGGCATTAGGCCCACGTTTTTGGGGAAAACATCAAGTTTTTTGGGGAAAACAACACCGAAAATAGGACCTTGACCCATATTTTGGGGGGAAATAACATTGAAGGTAGGCCTGTGGCCCATGTTTTTGAGGAAAACACTGAAAGTAGGACTTGGGCCCACGTTTTTGGGGAAAACAACACTGGGAGTAGGCCTTTGGCCTGCAATTTTGGGGAAAACAAGACTGAAAGTAGGAATTGGACCTATTTTGGGGGGAAAAGAACAGTGAAAGTAGGGCCTCGACCCACGTTTTTAGGGAAAACATAGCGTTTTTTGGGGAAAACAGCACTGAAAGTAGCACCTTGACGCATATTTTTGGGGGAAATAACATTGAAGGTAGGCATTTGGCCCACATTTTTGGGGAAAACAACACTGAATGTAAGGCCTTGGACCATGTTTTTGGGGAAAGCAACACTGAAAGTAGGAATTGGGCCTATTTTGGGGGGAAAAGAACAGTGAAAGTCGGGCCTCGGCCCATGTTTTTAGGGAAAACATCACGTTTTTTGGGGAAAACAGCCCTGAAAGGAGGACCTTGACCCATGTTTTTGGGGAAAACATCACATTTTTGGGGAAAACATCACTGAAAGTAGGCCTTTTGCCCATGATTTTTGGGGAAAACATTACATTTTTGGAGAAAAGAACAGTGAAAATAGGACTAGGACCTACGTATTTGGGAAAAACAACACTGGAAGTAGGACTTTGGCCCATGATTTTGGGGAACACAATGCTGAAAATAGGACCTTGACCCATATTTTGGGGGAAATAACATTGAAGGTAAGACTTTGGCCCACATGTTTGGGGAAAACAACACTGAAAGTAGGAATTGGACCTATTTTGGGGGGCTAGAACAGTGAAAGTAGGACCTTGACCCACATTTTGGGGGAAAACAGCACTGGAAGTAGGACTTGGGCCTACATTTTTGGGGAAAACAACACTGAAAGTAGGACCTTGACCCATATTTTGGGGGGAAATAACATTGAAGGTAGGCCTTTGGCCCATGTTTTTGAGGAAAACACTGGAAGTAGGACTTGGGCCCATGCTTTTGGGGAAAACAACACTGGAAGCAGGCCTTTGGCCTGCAATTCTGGGGGGAAAACAACACTAAAAGTAGGATCTTGGCCCACATTTTTGGGGAAAACACCACTGGAAGTAGGACTTTGGCCCTTGATTTTTGGGAAAACAACACTTAAAGTGTGGCCTTGACCCACATTTTTGGGGAAAATAACATTGAAGGCAGGCCTTTGGCCCACATTTTTGGGATGATAACCACGTAGCAGTTTGTCCCACCCCAAAATCCTCCATTTTTAACCCCTTTTTCAGGCCGGTTTCAACAGCGGGGACGAAACCAACTTCTACAACATCCCCGGCTCTCAAACCGAAGCCATCATCAACATCACCCAAACGTCCAACGTCAACGTCCCGGGGCGGTGGGTGTTTCAGGTGAACAAGTTCAAGGTGACGGGGGTCCCCACCGAGGCGCCCAAGATGGCCGACAGCAACAACTGCTGGTTGTGAGTTGGTTTTGGGGGGTTTTTTTTGGGTAAAAACCTGAGGAAATTGAGATTTTTTGGGGGAAAACGTTACCTTTCCTTCAGTTCTTGGTTTCTTCCCACAGGTAAATCAAGACGGCTGCCGAAGAGGGACCGTCCCCATTGGCCCCGTCCCATTTGTCACCCCCCCCGTCACAATTGTGACATCACCCACTGCCTGACCAATAAAAAACCATCTTCATTTCCCACGCGCGACCCTGTGTGTGTTTATGGGGGGCGATTTTGGGACACAAACACCCCTAAAATGTTGCCCCCCTTAACCTCCACAATCCCCCACCCCCATTTCGCTCCCATTCGTCATCCCCCACACGGGAATTTTTTGGGGAAAAAAAAGAACAAAAAAAACCCCTCCCTTCCACCCCCTCTTCGTTCTTTTTTGGCTTTCTTTGCCCCATTAACTCATCGTCCCAGTGCTTTTTTCCGAGCTCCAGCTGCACCCCATTTCCACCCCCCAAGAAAAAAAATCCCCCAATAGCTTTTGTCCTCTCCGCCCCCACTCGTCATCCAAAAAATACAACAAAAACCCCTAAAATATTTAGCAATTCTGGCTAATTTTCGCATCAAGCCCTGGCTTTAAGCGAAATGACGCAACCTCTCCCCGTTTTCACCTTCTTTTCGGGCCAAAAATGATGTCAAGGCGCTGGGTTGGGTCAGTCCCTTGGGATCGTCTGTATTTGTCATTTATTTTTAATTTTTTTTTCCCCCTACTAAAATATAATAAAAGGAGGAGCAGGAAGCAGTTGGCCCCGGGTCGCTCTCGGCGTTTGCGTCGGGAAAAGGATTTGAGGAGAAACCAGAGATATTTTTTATTGAGGGGGGGGGGACTGGATTAAAAACCAGAGGCAGGTAAGAGGCGGCAAGGGGGTTAAACGTCTTTATTTTGTCGCAGGAAAGAGCCCGGAGTGGGAAAATACACCTGGAAATGCCTCAAATATTCCTTTGG
>NW_010208274.1:0-25756 GCF_000695765.1 Mesitornis unicolor
AGCCGGGGGGGTGACGAAAGCAAGGTGTGCGGTGAGCCCCACGCCGCATCAAAACGGTTCTGGCAAAACCCCTCCTCGGTGCAGCAGCGACCGCTGCCCTGGCACCGTCCAGGCAGCTACGCGTGGGCTGGGTGCCCGGGGACCAGCCGGGGGAAGAGTCGCCGGCCTGAGACACCCATTGCCCAGCTTGCACGCTTGCAGGACACCGTACATCACCTCTCCGGGACAAACGCCACCCTCCTCCTCCCTGCACGCCCCAAATGCGCCAGCCCTGGGAACCGGGCCATTGTTAATCGAGCGTGAGGTGCGTGGGACAGGGAGGCTCCGCACCCGTGGTTTGGTGTTAACCACCTAACGGTGTTGCACTGCCCTGTGCCTAGAGAGCTGCTCACGCTCCCACGGCCCCTCCAGCGCCAGGTGGTTGGGAATTGCCCCCCAGAAGGAAGGACACTTGCCCTGCAGGAACAGCAGTGCGCAAGATGTCAGTACCCCGCAGCCTGTGAGATGGGCTCGGGTAGTGCAGCAAGCAGCAGAATGCAAAACGGCGAGCAGAATAATAGAATCATTAAGGTTGGAAAAGACCTCTAATATCATCAAGTCCAAGCATCAACCTAACACCACCATGCCCCCTAAACCATGTCCTGAAGTGCCACATCCACACATTTTTTGAACACCTCCAGGGATGGTGACTCCACCACTTGGCAGCCTGTTCTAATGCTTGCTCAGTCTTTCAGTAAATATTTTTTTCCTAATATTCAATCTAACCCGCCTCTGGCTCAACTCAAGGCCATTTCCTCTCATCCTATCACTTGTTACTTGGGAGAAGAGACCGACCCCCACCTCACTACAACCTCCTTTCAGGTAGGTGTAGGTAGAAACAAAGTTGATCCTCTTTTTCGCCCACTTTTTGTTGTTCTGGTGTGCAGCAGTGAGACCAGCTGTTGGTGGCAGCTCAAGGTGCATCAGGCAGCGATGTAGAGGGTCTCCATCTCCAGCTTTATGAGCTGATCTCCACGAGCCATTTGATTACCCAGTGGTAGATTTTTCTTCTTGATGTACAACATGTAATACAACGGGAGGGCACATTCTTGCTCCTCACAGGAGTCTTGGTGAAGCTGGGGTCAAAACTTGTTCCCGTTTTTAAAATACTGGGATTTCATTAGAATTTCTTATCTTAGGCTTTTAAGTCTGTGCAAAATGCAGATACACAGAAATCTGTACAAAACACCAGGTGTCAAATCAAGCGAGGAGAAATGATACCATGTATTTATTTAACTGATGGAGAGTTGATTAAAATCTGAGTTTTTAATAATGTAAATCATAGTTAATGCAGCCAACAATAGAAAGAGGAGGAAATGGGGGCGGGGAGGGGGAATCAGAGAGTGAAGAAAAAAAGCCTTAATAAAATACACTTGTCTTGTAGCCAGCATCCAGCTCTTCTCATAGCTGGGAATCCCTGCCACACAGGGTTTCCTTCCAATGTCATTGCCTTCCAATCAAGACTTTGGCTATCGGAAGGCGGTGGTGTACATGGCAGCTGTTCGTCTGAGTGGAGACCACTCCAATGGGAAGCTGAGTCACAGGCTGACTCTTTGGTAGCCATGTCCAGATAAAACTGAATTTCTCTTTCAGTTTTTCAAATGAAAGGCCACTGGCTTTGTGGCATCTTAATATTGAATCTATGGCAACTCACTGCCAGAAACTACATAAATACATCTTAAAATTAATATGATTGTCCGGAGTTCGCTGGGATGGAATCATAGCATTAGTTTTCTGTTTAGGAAAGCTGCATTTCTGCAAAGACTACAGGATTTCGTTTCATGGGAACAAAGCTGATCAGACACTTTATTTTACTTTTCAGCTAGCATTGGTGTGCAGTGATCAAGGTCTTTAGCAGTTTGGAGTTAAACAGGTGCAGAAGCTGGGGGAGCGAAAGCCAGGGCTGTTGACCCCATGCTGGCCAACAAAAATTATTCCATACCATAAACATCACGCTCATTATAAATTAGGGACTTTGCTGGGGATGGCCCTCTTTCCTCAGTGGCTGCTATGCCAGGAGGGTCTTGCCTGTTATTCTTCTCCTGAGGCCTACTCACCTGCTCACTGTGACCATCACAGCTTGCAACCACTATATTGCCTGAGTATAACTCTGTGCATTTTATATTAATACTGTTATTAATACTGTTTTAAAAACAATTTTATTAAATCTGTTTCTATTTCAACCCACAGGTCTCCTTTCCTTTTCCCAACTCCCCTCCCCCAGGCAGGAAGGGGTCATTGGATGACAGAACAACTGTCTAAACCACAACAATGAGCTAGGATTAAAGTTTAAAAAAAGTTTTCTGAAGATGTAGGCATTGTGTAGCTAGGGACATTCAAGCATCCTTTTTTAATAATATCTTTATTTTTGTAACACCTAAACTTGCCTTTCTGCATGGGATATTTTCCCATTTTAAGGTAGTGCTGACTATGGAGGTAGTCACTTAGTGTCAGGCCTGTGGATGGTGTCACGCAGCCTCCTGTGGGGAAGGGCGCTGGAAGGTAGCGAGGCTGGCCCCAGAGGGCTCGCCCAGCCGCACAAGGCCCCTCTGTCCGTTCCCTCACCTCCCCCCTGCCCACGTACGCATGGCAGGGGTGGGTGGGTGGCTGGCAGGAGCAAGGGCTCCATCTGCATTGCATATCCTGAGAGATAGGCACGCTGCTCTTGAGGCTGCTGGGAAATCCATGCCACAGATCAGCAATTGCCAAATTCTAAAATCATCTTGCAGGCAAAAGTGCTGCAGATGTTACGGAAGGGATGTTGCCCAAGGAGAAAATACGTGTTGGCTGCAGAAATGGGCAGTGCCTGCACTGGAAGCCCCTCTGCAAAGCAGAGGCGTGGTCAGCCCAGCTTTTGCCTGAAACTGGACCAACTGTGATTGTCTCCTCAGCAGTGGGGTGTGATCCAGTATCCCAGCGGAGCAGACGAGGAGGCAGAGGCAGCTTTTCTCCCTGGCATGCTGTGGTTCCCATGAGAAAATTCAATTGCACATTGCCCAGCAAAACCACAAAAATGTTCACAGTGCTGCCTCCTCTCCTCCCACTCAAAATGTTTTTGCATACGCCTCTAGGCACTACAATCATAGTAATTAAAGCTGTAAAATATTATTAGTATCACACTTCCATAGACTTTTCATCCTAAATGCCTTATATACCATGCAGCCAGTTCAACAGAAATGCAGCCACTCATATGGGGAAGAGGAGCAGCGATGCTGCATATCAAGACCAGGAGTCAAATCTTCACCAGAGATGGTAGATGCAAATCCGTTTTCCTGCAAAAAGCTCCCAGGACATCTCTGAAGTTCACCCAGTGCAATCCTGTGTGGTGCTTGGGCAGAGGTCCTGCACACCTGGAACTGCGTGTGGCTGTCCTAGAGGGACCAGCATCACTGCTTCAGGAGTGTTCAGACGGATTTACAGAGCCATTTAGCTGTGCTTCTGACTGCTGCCAGCATCTGAGGTGTAACTGAGCCCTATGCTGGGCTGCTGAATACATCAGGGCAGATGTAGAACAGAGCTGAGCAGTCTGCAGCCCCCTCTGTGATGCATGCTTGGACCAGGAATGGTGCTGTGTCTGCTCCAGTCTGGCATCTCGCGCTGGGGAAGAGGAATAGGACAAACGTGCTCTGCTGTCTCCCTTCCCCAGTAGATCTGAGAACATTGGGCAAAAAGCCAGAGGCAGTTGATGAGACAAATTGAGACTTCCCCGGCGAAAAGCAGGGAAGTGTGTTTACAGTGTTTTTTAGCACTGTCCTATCATTAAAGTTCAAATACTTTCCTGCCCAGGTACTGCTTCTGCTTACAGCCCACAGAGGACAAACCAGCACTGAGTCTGATCTCTCTCCCAAATGTCCTGACATCTGGAGGAAAATGTCTTCTTCAGAAGACGTCTGCCCCACACAAATGGAAAAGGAGGATGGAAAGAGCTCTGGTAATTTTATAGCTGTTTTCATGCTTTTATATTTTGGTTTTGAAATGGTTGTGTTGTACTGAGAGTGAGTAGGTGAAAGCAAGAAATTGTAAGGTGAAGAAAGTAGATGACTGAGGTGAATCCAGCGATGGAAGTGGCAGAACTTCAGCTCAGAAGACAACCTCTATTTCAGACCTCCTTTCTTTCCTAAGATGCTTGGAAACTAGGGAATAAATGCCCAATTTGAAGACCCTTACGTAGCATGAGGACTATCTAGTCTGATCTTCTTCATGACACAGGCCCTACAGAGTGCTGAAAAGCTTGTGATGAGCATTCAATGTAATGCGCAAAGAGCATACACACTCTTGCACCCAAATAAACCCACACAACTTTCCACACACACATTTTCTATCACCGTGCTAAGGTACCTGGGCTGGTATAATTAAAATTTTGGCCAATTCCATGAAGTGATTTAGTTCCTCAAGACCTCCAAAGAATGAGAAATGGGTTCCTCTATGGCACATGCAGATTTCCATGCAGACATGCTCTGTTGCTCCTCAAGGACTCCATGTAGCCATCGCTGTTCAAGCAGTCCTGCCCCAGAGGGCTCTGTGAGAGACAGAACATAGAAAATTTGCAAAGCTGAGCAGTGTGGGCTGTGGGGAGGTAAAGCACAGGGTCAGAAAGGGGAAAGCGATAGACATGCTGTCACCTCAGTGGAGCCAGGAGCAGGGAGTATCTCCTTCCTTCCCAGCTCAGCACACAGACCTCGCCAGTACAGACTGACTCTCTGATGTTCTGATTAAAACAAAAAAAAGATTGAAATCACACATGGCATAGGGACACTTTTATAATATACAGAAGAAATCTGCAGATGATCCATTCCCCATTTCCTCAGACTCCCCAGATTGCAAGATTGACAAGGAATCTGAGTAGGATACGAGCACCACAGAATCAAAGGGAAAGAAAAAAAAAATCAGCAGTGAGCAATTATATTCAAGGAGACAAGACAGCAAGCCAGACCCAGAGGCAACGCCAAGGCTGCCAACTCAGCAGCTGGTACAGCTCCCTGAGGAGCTCCACGCAGAACGTCTCCGTGGTCGGTCCTCAGCCTCTCTGACTTCTGCCGGAGGAGCAGAGGAGGACGAGGAAGAGGAGCAGAGTGCAGGGGTGTAGGTGCCACCACTCCCCCTCACCCCAGTCTGTCTCCTAGCAGGTCACAACTGCAAGCTGAGGCACAACACACACAGAAGTACTGCTTGAAAATGCATGCTGAAACATATATCTCAGGGATGCTGCTAATGCCTATGAGGAAAACACTTGAATTGTTCACTGTTAGACTAAAATGCATTTCAAAAACACAAAGTTTATCAGCTGTCATTGAGGAGGCAGCAGGGTCTAATGGCTGGAGTTGGCTGCGCTCACCTTCTAGCTCTCCTCTGCCGACATCAGACAGGTTATTTCACCTTCCAGCACCTCAGTTTCCCCATCTGGAAATTAGGATAATGATTTGACTGCTTCCTAAGTGAAGCAATTCTAGATCTGCTGATGAAGATTGCTGGGTCAGAGGCAAGGATTATTATTTAGCATTATAAATATTCATACCGTTGTGCGACAGGCAGGACCAGACAGCACTTTTTGGAGACCATGCTCCAGAAAGTTGAGAGTCTCCAAAATACTATTCCTACAAATTTATCTGGCGCAATGCAGAACAAACAAGGAGCAGGATGTGTTTTTGGCAGCTACACCACCTAACTGAATGCATGGTTGGGAAAAGAGTTTTGAAGAAGAGTGCGTGCTTGGTGCACATAAATCAGAAAGTGGCTTCAAATGAAAAGGACAGTAACCCCACACACAGAAAGCTGTGCAGGATGGAGTGGAGCAGAGCTTCAAAAAAAAATGTTCAAACTTGAGAGGAGGGTGAAACCAGGAGAACAGGGTCAGGGCTGAGCAGCAGAGGAAATTATCTCATCAACGCTCCAAGTGATATCTTTCTATTGATTTTCAAATGAATAGATTTTATGGCCAGGAGCAACTGTTTAAAGTTATCAGAGTCTCACCTCTTGTGCCCTGAAGATCAAAGAATTTCATCTAGTCATCTGAATTAGATTAATCCTATGTAAATAAAATAGCATGTTAATTATAGTCATTTTGAGGATACAGATTCATCGCAGACAAAGACCTGTGCAAGCATACTGTTCATAAAACAAGATTATGCTCAAAGTTCTCATTTAGTCTTCATCAAAACAGGCACGAACCTGAAAATTACTCCATTTTACTGTTGCTCCTGTGTGGCATTTTAGCCATGCCCATTTCAGACCCTCAGCAAACTCAGGTCCTGCTGCTGACCTCCCTTGAGGCACAGACCCGAGTGATGCCTGCTTGTACAGCTGAAGGTGAGGAAGGGCTGCACGATGGGTGGTTGGCAGTCAAACTGTCAACTGCTTGTCTGGCCACCACACCATTTCTTGCAAGGGTGACAAGGTAGCAGTGCTCACTCCACTGCGGTGTCACTGGGGACAAGCTGGGCAAAACATCCCATAGCTGGGAAATGTGATGAAACATGGAACCCTGCAGGAACTGAACATCTTCACTGCTTCAGACTATGTCTGGCTAAGAGCTTCATTTGAAAAGCACAGGGAGGAGGAGGACCAACAACTTCTGAGATGTCTAAAGATACCATTTCAACATTTTCAAAACAGCAGAGCTGAACTACTTCTTTGAAATGGCCTGTTTCTGATTAAAAGCACCCCAGAACTTAAAAACAACAGCAACCAAAAAAATTGTGGAAAAATTACTTTTGAGAGCTCAGTACACCAAGTATTAAATGGAATCATCATCTTGACTCAGACTCACTGCTTATGTAGGCATATCTAGCAGTAGGTTTGATAGGGTGAGGCTTGTATGAGAGGACTTGCATCAAAGGACTTGCAACCCTCCCCATGTTGTTACCACCATCAGTGGCTGCTGATTGCCTTCCCTCCTGTGCCAGCCCTGGCCTTCATCCTAACCAAGGTGATCCAGAAGCTGCAACACCAGCACACCAGGTGCCAGCGGAGGCTGCGAACTCCAAAGTCTCAGGAGTGCAATGACGCAGAGCATAAAACCAATCCCCTGAGCCCCTGGGTATTGCTGAGGCATTGCTCAGGACCCTCCTTCAGGGCAAAACTAGTTTATTATTTAATTCTCAGCCTGTAAAAATAGCCAGAGCCATTAGCAAGAAGGGATGGAGGGAGCCGGCATCTCCAGCATGAGCGACAGAACGCATGGCACTGCACCTCCGGAGTGGGAGTTTGGCTTCGCAGCCAGCCGCTCAGATCTCATCAGTAGCCCGAGGGGGTTTTCAGTTGGTAACTTTAATCTTTTAATCTGGTTCTCTCCTCATCTGCGTGGGCGAGGAGCATGCGGTGGTGGGTTAATCCTCCGACGCCTCTCCCTCGCTTGCTGCTCACTGTGCAGTGGAACCACATTTAGGACACAAGATGAAAACCAAGACCATGTGACAGCAATGGGCCAAAGGGACCAGGGAAAGGGCCTTCAGCAAACAAGGAGACACACAGCACCCCAAACTTCACAAAGACAAGGCTAGTCAGGGCCAACAGCAGAGGCCTTCATCATGTGAAGGTGGAGGCAGGAGCACCAGATAGTAATTTTAAAATAAAAATTGTAACCTGGCAATAAAAATACATAACTGCAAATGGCAGTGTGTGTTCACAGTTGAGACCAGGACCGTCCTGCCTACACAGGTGGCTGGAAGTGGCCCCCAAAAACACCCACCCAAGAGCAATATCCCAAACTGCTCACAGGAGACCCTGGCATGTCCCCACTCTGCAGCTTGGCACAAGCTTCTAGCCACAAGTGTTTAAAGCCAGAGGGCAAAATCTTGACCTCGCAGAGATCAAGGAGTTATTTATTCTGCCATGGTTAAGCCGACATCTGAAGTCCTTCAAAAAAGTAAGCTGCCTTTCAAATGTGCCATGCATGTGCGCCTCCTGATCTCCCAGTGCCTTTATACAGACCCAAGTGCCTAAATGTTAGGTGCATGAATTTAAATACTCAATGCCTCAGTTTATCCATCTCTTAATGATGGCTGAGGGTTATTCACATCACAGCATTTTGGGAAGCTAAGTGCTTGCAAAGAAGCTCAAAGCCTACAGGTGAAAGCCTGAGGGAGAGGCGAGCAATGATTATCCTCCAGGCCCTTTTTCCAAGTAAGGAGAAGGCTTCTGTGCCTTCCAGCTCCTTTCTTGGCAATGATCTGCGTGTAGGCAGTGGTCATAATCAGGAAGTGCCTCCTCCAATTTACAGCTGGTGGTACCACCTGTGCCTCTCCAATTCCAGCCAAAACAACCACCTCCTCAAACTCACTTGTAAGGAAGGGCAGAGGATCCAGCAATGACAACTCAGAGGGAAAAGCAAGACTTGGGTTTAAGTGCTGACATTTTCCCTAGACGCTTACCACTGTGTATCAGTAGAACATTTTCTTTCTTCTTGTAAAACCAATTGCTGTCTGCTAAGAGAAGAATAACCCGCCATACCAAAACAGTGAGCAAACACTAAGTGGTTGAGCAAACACTAAGTGGTTGGGCAAACAGGGGACAACAAGAAAAGGTTAAGATGTACAGATCTACTGGGCCCACAAGGGACTAATGTACGTGCCTGTGTGACAGCTGGAATGGAAGAAAGTGGAGTCGTTACTCATCACTTGAAGTCTGTCAAGGATTTTCTTTCTGAAAGGAAAACAGCAAGTTAGTAACTGCTGGTGAGGCAGGGAACATTCCTGTACAATTGAGATATAACTGTGCATATGGGAGTATGTATATACACATACCTCATCAGTATTATCTTTTTGTCCCCTGCACTGGCTTTTGACTGCCAGGTCCTCCCTGACCTTTCAGCTCGTCAGGGTTGAAACCATCTGCCTACTCATTGAACCAGTTATGGATTAGCAGTCACTGCTGTAATCTACTTCAGACCTTAAACAGAACTCTCTTACCTCAGGAACTGGAAACCTGAGGTGATTTTAAATTACAGAAATTTCTAAGACTTACATCTCTGGTCAGGCAAAACTAATACCAGAAAGGGAAGTCTTGCTCTTCTCATCAATGCAACCGGCAGCAAGGCTTCCCTGACTTCCATGGATGAGATAGTCTGGACCAAAAGAACAGAGGCCACCACCTTATGAGCTGGCATTTGTTCTGAGTGGCTAATTTTTCTAGATCTATGTCCCTTATGTGGCATATACTGTGCTCCTGCTCTAGTCCTACTCACAGAACTTAGGTTGGCTTCTCTGGAGCATACAGGGTCGAGAGACACTGATTTTCAGATTTACTAAATGCCTGCATTTCCAGTTAATCTGGAGCTGTGGGTGCCAAAACCTCAAGAGAGTCACTTACTCTCATTGCAAATATCACTTCAGCCTTTCTAATGCAACTGGAAAAGTAATAACCTTTTGAGAAGACTTAAGGGCACTCTAAAAGCTATATACAGAAAAAACAACAGGATCAGAATCAAAGCCAACAGTTTCTGGTATTAGATAAAATACTTCCTTTCATCAGTGTTTTCTCTTTTTCATTAGCTATCTCTTTTCACTCACTTTTCATAGCCTCAAAAAGTTGCTGTTGAGTGACCCATTTGCTGCAGATTTCCTGAAGAGGCCCAGCCACCTTCTCATCTTTGAGAAAGTACCTGATCCTATAATTACTTGTACATGAACCTAAAGCGGGCAGCTTCTCATCTTCCATTTAGGTTTTTTTTTTAAATGGACTATGAAAGCAGAAACAATTCAGCCATACAGCTCCATAAGGCTTTTGATCTGCAGCTTTCCCAGTCCAGCGCCATGGTGACAAGCCAGCACAGGGAAATCCACCACACAGTAACCCAGAAACATGCCCTTTGCATTTCAGAGAGGGTGCTCTTCATGTAGCAAAACATCTGCCCAAAGGTATAAAGTGGTCATCTTGCTGTCTTTTAAGGCAGTCCTGTCACAATGCCTACAAGTCACCCTCCTTAGGAATGGGGGATTTTATTTTTTCTGCTAAGCTCTCTGCTATACTCTGCTGTATCTATTCATCAAACCGATCCCCACCATCTGTACCTGCTGAAATCCACACAGCATACTCCCATCTCCTAAAACTGAGGTTGTCCTGTCAACGGTATCCAGCACAATGGGGTTTTGGCCCACACGTGGGATATCCTGGTACTGCTGACACACAAGTAACTTTTCTTCCTCTAATCCACAAAGACAGCTGGTCACCTCACGTCCTTGCGTCAAAGCAAAGCCCTCTGAGACAGCTGGAAGCATGCATCACAGCATCACCAGCTCCGGCAGCTGTAACCAGTCTCATGGCCACCTCCACTGGATCTAGAGTAAGGAGTCCCACCGTTTTCTTCTTCTGGCTGCTTCTGTGAGGTAGAGCAGACAAATTGGTCTTCTGCTATATGACCCAGGTGGTGCTGCCTCAGAGAGTACCAGTGTCACAGCTGGATGAACTGGAACAGAGACCAGCCTTGTGATCTGCCAGAAAGCAACTGGTGGCCAGCACAGACATGCAAGACCCAGGCTTTAGCAACACACAGACAAAAGCAAAGCCCATGGCTTGCTTTCCTCTGTGCAAGTTTGACATCAGTGAGAAAGGTCACATACAGCTATTGAATACAACTAAAGTACATGCAGAACCCCTTTCAAGGGGTCTGCTAAGAAACAAAGCAGAAAAGAGACCTTTGAGTAATATGTGGATAGCTGCAAGACTCACTTCAATAATCACTGTACAGGCCTTTTTGTTTTCAAAATTAGCTGCCAGCTTTTCAAAGACCGAACAATATATGACCTTCTTAAGGTGCTGACCCATCTTAAGATAAGTACTAGCAGTGCTGAGAGCTTCATCTCTTGCCTAACATTTCCTGTAATGAAACCCTATTTTGAGATGCTTTGATCTTGCTAAACTTTAATCATTTGGATTAAAATTTTCAATGCCAGGTACTTAGCTTGAGCTGAATTTTTAAAATCAATACATCTTTGGATCTGTTTTCTGAAGTCTTACATCAGCATCCTCGCTATACAAGACATTACAATCGCTCACTAGACCCACTACCTGTAGGAGTAGGGGTAAGTAGGTCTGGTGTTACTCCACAAGAAACAGAGAGTTAGAGATGTTACACAATCAGACGTTTTTGACAACAGGCTTGGGGTTTTTCTGTGGAATGAGCAAAGTTGCTCATAAGCCTTTTCTATATTGAGATTTATTTTTAGCATTGGCAAGACCTAGCTCATTAAGTTAACACACACAAAATATATTTTACAACCAATTAGTATCTCAGTTCTTTACCATGTATGGAATTTTGCAACCATCTGAAAGCAGGACACGTTTAATTGTACATGGAAGGATGTTTCAGGGGTGTTATTGACCTTTCACTGCTAAAGGGAGTATCAGGTGGCAGATCCCACACAGTGGTGGGGAACAAGAAAGAAGCTGAATGCCCAAAGGTTGCTGCTAACCGTCTCCCCTTACATTGCACAGAGAAGTGGATTAGGCTCTAGGTCTACCACTACAAGATGGTATAAGAGAACCTCATCAGCCATGCTTGGTGAGCATGGCATTCTCCCCACAGCATAACTAAGGATCAGGGTTTGAGGCTCCCCACTGTCCATCGTATGGCTGGTGGCAATGATCTAGCTCTGAGGGATGTCGCTGAAAACATTGTGTGACGTTCTAACTTACAGTGATACGGATTTCTTTTCTCTTGTTCCATTTTTTACAGCAGGAACTGGTTAGAGAGACGAAGTGACTGTGGGAAGAAGAAGTGTTAAAATGGGAACCTGAAGAAAGTAGCAAGGAGAAGTCATTAGAAACCTATTTAACAATGTTGAGAAGCAGACCTATTCCTTTCTGTGCCACAAGCAAAGTTGCTGAACCACACTATTTTCTGTCAGCTAAAAGCCGGTTTAATCATACAGATTTCAACCATGTAAGCAATGAAAAATAATTTTCCGTTCAATCTTTTCACAAAATACTGGCAAAAATGACACGTTTTTCTTATTATTTGAATTTACTTTTATTTCTGCCAAATGTAATTTCTGACCTCCAATATGTGCTCCAAAAATGTGACTGAAATAGAAAGTGAGACTTTTCCCCCTGATTAAATGGTCTTATGGTTTATGGTCATGTAAGACCCCATGCCTAGTGCTTTCCTTTAATTCCTCCTTGATCTTTAGAAATTCCTGTCCAACAGAAAACACAACATCTGGGAAGCCTGACCACCATTTTTCAGGGAAAAGAAACTAAGAGAAGGATTTCAACAATTACAGTGGAATAAGAAATAAACACAGAAAAAAAATGTTGAATGGCCAGTCCAGCACTTACCCACAGATCCCAGCAGTATTTATTCTAGTCATAAAAATTTATTCCAGTAATAAAAATTCTAGCAAAATTTATTCTAGTAATAAAAATATCTAGGGGATACAGGTATCCTAAAACTACAGAAGTGGCAGCACTGATAGAGCTGTCACCTCTTACCTGCCTGCCTGGAGCAATCCGGGCACGGAGCAGGTTTGGTGGGATCACAAATGGACAATTTTGTTAGCAGAAGACTTGGGAGCAGATGAAAGTTTGGGTCCACCATCCCACAACATACTTGCTGGAGAAGTTGAGCTGGTACAGGGTGGGGAAATTAACTGTGCTAGATAAAGGAGTGGTATTAAAATCTCTGATTGCCTGGAGCAGTGAAGAAACCAAGAGAAGGAATAGCGACTCTCCAAGGGATACAGCTGCATGCCACTCCTTTCTGAGGGTGAGCTGCAATACTTTGCTCTTACCTGTTGAATTCATGCCCAGAGAATTATGAACTAGAAGAAAAACTATGGGGTTTTATTTATTTATTATTACCAACCCATCATGCAGCATTCTTTATCTGTGATTTAATAGCTCTTTTACTATTTGTAACTTCTGTGATTTCAACCAGAGGGAAAAATCTGATAGGATTTTGTATGACTCATGGGTCTTGTGAAATACTTTAAAATGGCTTGCCTTTCAGAGTTTTGAACCAGATTGAAGCAGAGTAAAAATCTGAATTCTGTAAAATAGCCTGGACACTGAGCTTCTGTAAAGTATAGTTTGTGCTTTTTAAAGGTGATTTTCTTCTGAACATACAAACTGTTCTGGAAAATTTGGCAAATATCTGCCTGATTAAGCACACAGAGGAGAGTTTCTACATTCCTGGATACGTTCTTACATACCTGCACAGAGCTTCAGGCTTTTTTGGCCCTTTTTTTATTATTATTTTTTAAATCAAGGGCAGTTTTTCAATCAACAAAGTATATCTGCAGATCTGGGTTTACTAAGCCAATAAGAGATACTACCTGAAAAGCTTGTGTATATGGTTACTGTGCTCTCAACTGAGCTTCACACTCAATTTCTGGGGCCAGACTCAGCTGGTGTGAATCTGCATAGGGCCACCAGAAATCTGATTGATAGACATCCCTCACCTTTATTTTTAGGGAGCAATCACCATATGGATTTTCCCATCTACTTCACTTCAATCTGCTGGTGTCCTTTCTCCCACTCCCTTACCTCATTAGTACTCATGGCAGAAAGGCAGGTGATCGCCAGGACCTCCTCAATGAGAGGCAGACTAAGTACAGCTGCAAATTCCTCGTGCCTTTCTGTACACGTTTTTGCAGTGCGGATATTCTATCTGCTGCAACAGCAATGCTCTGTGCCTCACAGGCACTGAGCCCATCTTCTGTTCGCTACCTATGAGGCCAGAGCCCACTACGCACTCTCAAGCTGCGTGTCCTCTTCTTTGATCTTTCCACCCATCTCTCTGGTCACAGGAACACAAGTTTTGAGCTTTCTAGTCCTCAAATGCTTGCATTGTTCACTGCATTGCCAACCTCAGCCAAGGGCTTGGCAGCTTCCCCTTGGACAGAGAGGCATTGTAAGGAAAGGATGGGCTGAAGAGGCACAAGAGAGAGCAGAGGCACATCCCTGGAGATCGTCCTTCACTGCAACTTTGAAAAGAAAACCTGCGACTGACACACAGAGCAATAGGTTACAGGCTCCAAAGGGCAGCATCTGAAAATCCTGACCTTTCCCACGGTGGGGAGACTTGTTGCGCTGCTGTTTCAAGTAGCCTCTACAAGGCGTACTAATAACAACAATTAGTAATAATAATAATGGGTTACAGATTAAATTTGGGTTTCTGACTATCGTTCAGCAGAGAATGAAACATATCACAACTGCCTCTTTTACAAGTGCTGGGAAAACTTGTCATAGTTAAGAATGAAAGTATTAGGCAGATGTGACATTTAATATCTGAACTGCCATCTGACAGGAAATTGCATTGTTCAATTGCATTGTTACTCAAGTTAACTAAAAAAAAACCTCCAAAAAACAACCCCAAGTTTGACAGTGAGCACTAGGGACCAGCTTCTTCCCTAGTATAGCACCGCTTGCTGGAGACCCTGACATCTGATGGTGGTTTCTGCACCACAGCATCCCTTCGGCACAGCCCCGTGACTGGGAACGCAAGCGGGCTTCACGCAGGGCTCCTGTACAGCTGCATCAAACATCCTGCAAGTTTCTAGACAAGACTATACGGGGTGACAAACCAAACGCAAACTAAGAAACTTTCCAAACCAAGTAAAAGTCATCTCTTCCCACACCCCCTCCGCCGCCCCAGACTCTGGTCTCTGAAATGTCTCGCTAGGTTTGCTTCAACCTTTCAGCGCTGAAAAGGCTGCAGGACAAAAGTAGCAAGCTGCAGACGGATGGACTTAGTTCTGGCAGAGTTGGATGGAGCAGGAAGGACGTTAATGGGGAAGAAGTTTCACATTTCAGCAGACAGAGACAAGCATTTCTCTATAATAAGACAAGAGGATTTGACAGAATTTTGTGTGTTTTAAGCTTTGCATGCTTTTCTTACTAAAAGACTAGGCTCCCTTTCCCCTTCCGATACGGTGCATCGAGCCTCAGATGAAATCCTCTTGAAGAACAACACACACACGCAGTATAATCTGACATTATTCCAGTGCTACAGGGAACATCTTGAACATAATTGCACCACATGGAAGTTGACTTGCTATGAGAAAAACACACAAAAAAGCTTTCACAACAAATCTGTAAACACTTTTATGCTCCCAATAGCCATGATAAATCCAATTAAACAGCCAGGATTTGTGCTACAAACTGTCACTAAGGGAGTTAATGCAGTTTCTGTAGCAGGAAATATACCAGCATCAAGCAAGAAATCACAGTTCCTAGCTGCCTGAGGTTCACAATGTTGTAGTCAAGCCTCACTCAAGAGGACTGGCAGCGAACCAAGACTACTTAGGCCCAGCTCACTCGTATCCCATCCACAGTGGTACTGTGCTGTCTTACCCACTCTCTGCCTAGCACTGGCATCACCTTTCCTCTGCCCCAGACAGCTCCTTCAAGATGCTCTAATGCCTCTTCCAGCAGTGCTGGTGATAGGACTGAGGACACCAGAACGACATTTGCCTGACTTTGTTATGAGCAGCATTACATTTCAGGTACAACATTGACACTTGCAGTAACAAAAAAGTACCAAAGGTCAAATAAGGTCCTGCAGATGCATGTGCTGTGCCCTACATGATACCAGTAAGCCAAATTTCAGGGTGCAACATTACAGAGAAGCAGTTGTAAAAGCACAAGTCTTAAATGTGAAATAACTCATTTACCAAGCTGCTGTTCAGCTTCCCCACGGTTGTTAAAAAAACGTGGTTAGTGATAATAACCACACTTCTAGAGCAAATTAAGCAGAAGACCTGGTTCTAGCCTGATGTTCTGCTCCCAACACACCAGAAGCATACAGCTACCACAGAAGAGGAATTATTTCAGCCCACAACTGAAGACTTTCTTTCCTGCAGATGCCAGTGCAGAAAAAATGAGGAATGCTGCTTTTGCCCTGGAAAGAGCATGGTGTTTTGGAATATCAGGGAGCAAGAAATTCTGTCCAGAAAACATCTTGCTTTTGAGAAGCATCAAGCAATGCACGATGAGGTTTGCAGGGGCTACCTGTTAGTGATGGTGAGGATGAACACTGCTAAAAGCAACAACAGCACGGTATCTATAATACAATTGCTCTGCATCAAAATCACCAAAACAATTTAAATCTCACCAGTATGTCTCACGAGAGAGGAAGTTCTATTTATGAGTGCTCAGAACAGAAGCGGCAGTGGCTGGTGCAGATGCCCGCTGAAAGCTTGTCCCAGCTGCAGCACAGCAGTGGAAACCCCGAGTGGTGGGGGGCATCTCAGCCCTAGGCTCCATTTCTGAGCATCCTAACTGCATGTTAGCCATCTGGGTAAGGCTTCAAAGCGTAATTATCCTCCAAATAAAGGAAGTGCAGTGACCTCCACATGCATCCTACCCTTCAGCTGGAAGGGGCTGAGGAACACCCTAGCCATTGCTCCTGGGCAGTCTCCCTGTTGCTATTTCGCCCACAGCTGCTCGTTTCTTTCACAGCCTTCTGATCTCCACTATTCTTCTTCCAAGGACTCAAGCCTCCATTTTCAGTGGACATAGCAATGGTCTCTCTGAAGGCTGCAGTGCTATGACTCACAGCAAAAGAAACTAATGTAACACCTGGCTTGAATGCACAGCTAGGCAGTAAAACCAACAACGGGAAACATTTACAGAGCAACATACGTCTACATCACATTAGCCATTGATTTTGAGCACTGCAAGTTTTGGTCAGGGATGTTTTAGAAGTGCCTGATTCTCAAAAGCAGCCATTTTTCTTCAAAATTAACATTCTTCTAAATGCATCCCACAGCCACACAAGATTGGCTCAGAGAACGTGGGCATCTTTGGCTGGAAGATGCTGTTGCCAATGGCAGGCAGGGTGGATGGGAAGGGCAGAAGTGGAGCTGTGCCACTGGCCATGGTGACCCACCTGTGGAGTAGGATGTTCCTCAGCCTCTCCCGGACTGATGCCAGTGGGCACTGCTTTTTTTTGCCCCTTCTTTGAATAAAACCATATGTGTTTTTATTCGTATCCTTTCTGCACCTGGGCACCTGGAAAAGCCAGGATCTTCTCTCCCTACAGAAGTGCTAGAGACACATATATAGGAAAAAAATTAAGAACCGGACAAGCATTAGCTGCATGATTTTAGCCTGCTAAGTTTCTTGGGGCATCCAAGCTGCCTAAGCCACACCTGTCTGGCTCACATTGTTCAAATATTTGCAGAGCTGCTGGACACCCTGAGCAACGCTGATGAGGCTCAAGTGCTTTATGAGTGTTTCCAGGTGTGTCTAAGTTGTTTCTGACCTCCTTAGACTGCAGTCTGTTTGCCTTATGGAGCTGGCAGGATCTCCTGGTGTGTTTGGTACTTGTAACTTCTTTGAAGCAGGGAACGGTGTTTGCCAGTTTACCAGTTCTGTGGTGCATCACTACACCAAAGAAGCTTGCTCAGAGCTAGGAACTACCAAAGGTCCAAATCAGCTGGCAAACACCTGCCTATGGATGCCTTCCTTTGGAAATACAGTTCTGGGAATTCAGACTTGAGGTTTAATGACAAAGAAGAAAAGCTGATGTCTCTAGACTATGCTGGTTTTGAGATTAAAAACTTTAAAAGTTTGTTTGGTTTTTTTTTTTCAGAAGTGAAAGAAAGTGTCCAAATCAGAAACTCACTATCTAGGTAACTTTAAACCTCTGACATAAAACTGGACAGCCATAAGATATCTCTTAGCTTTAATACCCACGTTATAGAACTGAAAAGACTAGAAGAGTGATGTGCAGTTAAAAAACCTGGCATCTCATGGAAACAAAGGGTTTTGCCTTTCAACCTGGAGTCACTCTTCTGCCCTCATTTCTTATGCATTTTCTGCAGTAAACATACACTTGGTTCAGAAGGCCTAATACTGAGGTGAGGCCATCCAGGTACCAGTGTTTCAGAGGAGTGTGGTACTGATGCCACAACCTGTAGCAGATTTATAACCAGACTGAATGTGGCTCCACACGGCAAGCAAACGGGAGCATGATACAAGGATGGCCATGAGCAGATGATGGGAACCACAGGAACCAGCCCAGCATCCACCCTAACTTTCAGAAGGTGGTCTCAACCCACAGATCACTGTGACAAATGACACAGTACTGTGAAACAGGCCGTCTCCCCGTGTAGCATACACATTCTTCCCCAGTCTCAACTATCTAAGAAGAAATTACAGCTCTTACTAGTAGCATGGACAGAGCTCTCCTGCTCTTTCAAGCTCTGGAGATGTGCCCTGCAGGGAGGAGCAGCAGGATTTTCACAGAGGCTGGGCAGCAGTCTCAGGATCAGAGGAACCCCACTGACTCCAGCAGAAGCAGAACAGCAGGGCACAGACAGTGAGGTGCAATGCTGTAAAGCCCCAGGACAAGTCCTGTTGCAAGGGCACTTGGCAAGTACCTCTGTTACATTTGGCGCTGGATCAGAAAACTGAACCCTGCCAGTACTTTGAAGAGAATTACTCTCTCCTTGCCTCTCCACCTTGTTTCTTTAAGTTATTCCTTCTTACCCTGTCACAATAGATGGCAGAGCTGGAAACATCCACTTTGCAAGGAGGATGGAGTGGGCAAAAGTATCATTTTATGCTTGTTTAGTTCTTCAACTCTCTTGAAGCTTCTCTGGCCACTGCCAGAGACAGGAGCCCAGGATTGTTCAGCCTTTCATCTGCGTCAGTGTAGCAAGCCTTTACCTTCACTTCCCAGCTGCTGTGAAAGGGCAAAAAAAAGCATTTGTACTCTGCTGCAGTCACCGTCATGAAAATCCTGTTGTTATCAGCAAGAGCTGAGATGAATGCCGGGAAAGGCTGAAATGATTGAATGGGGAGTATTTGTAAAGACCTATTTGGGGCACATCCTGCATTCCTCAAGCGACTGCAGGAGCAGCTGTGACTAGCAGGGCAGAATGACTGTACATCCTGGCTCTCCCTACCTAGACATTCACACATGCACCAAGTATCTCTTCCTTATCAGCGTTTTACAAAAGAGCCCTTTAAGCAAATTACCTTGTTTTAGGGAAAGGCACTGGAAAGCTGCCTATGGGTAATGTACAATGTAAATCCATTAATCAGGCAAAGCCACTGGCATATCTTTACCTAATCATTCATTAACACTAATCTCTTAGTCTCACCCATGTTTATATTTAAATAGGAAAAATACAGCAGTCAAAAAATTCTGAGTTGATGAGGAAATAAAACAGTCATTAAGCAGCCTGTTCAGAGATGCAGAGAAACCTTATGCCAAAGGAGGACCACATCTGAAAGCGGGAAAAGCCGAAATTTAAAAACGCCAAGCATGCTGGGACAGGAGGGGATGCATCCCAAGCTGGCATACTTTGCTGGTAACAGGAATTGCACACCAGTGGATTTCAGGTGGGTGCAGAGTGAAGGTGTACGGCGGTGCACAGGTAAGCAATGGCAGGCTGCAGAAAGAGATGGCCAACACCCCAGAGCAGACAGGCTCCAGAAGGGCAAGAAGATGTCTTAGGTAGTCTAGAAGTGCTTGGTTATGAGTGTGCTAACAGCTGCCAGCCCGAGCTGGTCCCATCAGAGCACACACATAGAAGAAAACAGGAAGCAGCAAGACACCCAAAAACTTCACAGGGTGAATGGCAGCAGATAGCCACAGGCTACCATTGCGTTGTACTGGAGAACCACAGGAGGAACTGGCCTTCTCAGGCACTCACAGTCAGGATGGCCTGGGCTGCCCTGTCTTTTTCACCACTTACTTAGTTGAAGCCAACAAAAACATTTTGAAGCACAAGCAGGGCTGGCCCTGCTGAGGCTCTCCTCTGCACCATGCCAGGCAATGCCCGTGCTCAACTGCACTCTGCAGAGCTAAGGCAGCAGATCCCTTGAATTCCCCTGTCCTCCATACCTTTGTTAAGGCAGGCTACTGCCTCAAAAATTTGTAGGGAGTGTTTTCATTCATGAAGTCTCACAAGAAGGTTTCCATAGAAAAACTGGCTATTAACAAATTACTCAAGCTCAGAGCATCAACATGAAGGACTAGGTTTTGAGCCAGTTTAACTCTGTTACTGGCTTGTGGACAGGCATGGTTTGGAAGAGGTGCCCATCAAACATGCACCTGGCTGAGCAAAAGTCCCTGATTTTCCCCAACCAGTGTAATAGCGCACCAGCAACTGAGACAGTGTTCATGCAAAAGTGTGATTACAAAGTAATTGGAAGACATTATCAGAATCTTCTTAATAGAAAACAGCCTCCTTTGATCTAAAAGAGCTTGACAGGCTGCTCTGACAATAGAGGGATTAATCATGAAGGTAGTTGAGCACATTGGGGCTAAAATTTAATTTCAGGAACCGTTAGAAAGAGAATTATTCTTTTCACAGTTGTTTAACTCCGCTAGCAACTCATTCTTCTAAGCATGCTTCATAAAATCCCAGGACAAGATAGAGGCTACCGTACAAATGTAGTAACAAGCAACAGTTAATATTAACTTAAACCCAAAGACACAAGACAGGCAGACATGGAGTTATCCATAAAGAAGACATTGCTCCCGTGACCTCTTTTCTCATGGCAGACACAGGGTGGTTGACTTTATCCATTGGTTCTCTTTCCTTCTCAGGTTCTCAAGGTTTGTTTTTAAAACAAATAAGGAATTATGTTTTTAGGTTCATGACAGTGGGCAACTCCTCTGTTTATCCACAGGAGGGATGCAGCAACAAAACTGGTCCTGCAAGGTCTAAGCGGTGAGGGCTGTTCAGCTGCCGATGAAGTCCTGGGCACGTGTCTGAGACCATCAGTCGGAATGCCAATGTTAGCGGTTGGGCTTGGCTTTTGTGATGTGGTTCTTTGCCAACTAAAGACTGGGCTAGGATCACCAATTTACCACAGACCACCTGTAATCAAAAGAAAGCAATAGATTTTCGTAACTACTAAGCTAAGCCGCATATAAGCTAGTGGCCTAAGAGCCAAAAGTGCTGATTTCTGAGCCAGCACATACAACCACACGCTATTTTCCAGCACTTCCATCCACCAGCCTTGTTTACCCTCCATGTCTTTTCAGAGGGAATGTCCTTTCCTGCCACACGGGCATAGATAGGGGCTTGCAGCAGTACCACCCTCTGCACCCATCTAGCAAAAGCCTCTCATAAGAGAATATATTTTATTCTAGGATTTTATTAGTAAGGAAACAACCAACTGTAAGTGTGCTTTTTCTTTTTGTTGTATTAGATGTCATTAAAGAGTACTGGCTCCTTTTAAATTGTTTGCTCTACTGTGGACTCTCCTCACAATTTTGGGACCTCTCCCATGGATAAATCCATGTAAGGCATTAATGCCTGCGCAGCACCACAGGGCAATCTCACCCCTGCTCTTAGGCTGCATCAATGCTCCTTCAGATAAGTAACAAGATCCCTTATGCTTAAAAGTGGGAGTTAAGAGGCCCTTCAAACATGAAGCCTATAACATATTAATCAGAGCAAATTTACCCTAATAAATAAGAGTTTGTGGTCAAAGCAAAACCAAAAAACCCCTGCCTTTCTATTGCAGATTCAAAGCGAAGGAAGAATCCAGTCAGATTTGTATCACTGCTTCCTTGCTATATAAATAGCTGCAATTGGCGTGCTAAAAATAAACTGGAAAAATATTTAAGGCCCACTGCTACTTAACTTACTGCTGTGCTCACTTACTCCTTACTGTTGTGTAAATCAGGAATAATATCAATGAGCTCAATGAATTCACACCAAAATACTGAAGTCAGAGGGAGGGACTGTGCTGCAGCAATTGCAGACACGTCCTCCCATGAACATGTTACCATTCGCAGATGGAGCTTTCCTTCCTCCTGACTAACAGTTCCCTCTGATAGCAATGGCAAAACGAGCGCAGGGTTAAATGCCAAGAAAGCTGTGTAAATCGGAAGCCCTACAAGAAGGAAAAAGCTGCGTTACTCAGAGGGGTTTATGTTAAAACGTAGATTTTTGTCTGACACGCCTGACTCCCCACCAATGATACAATAGGAAAACGAGTTATGACACACTGATCTTCAGAAGTGCGGATAGCTAGAATAAGCATCTGGCACTTCAGTTAAATAGGCAAAGATTTAAGAAAAAAAAAAACCATAATGAAAAAACATGGTTCCTTTGCCTAATCAAGAAGACAGGACACAGGTAACCTTTAAAAAAATAATGTCTCCTGTTCATTTTTAAGCTTGGCATTAACAAGGACTGCAAAAGATACCTACTACCTAGAGCAGTTTAGGAGAAAGAAGTATTCCTCGTAGAGCAGCATCTAGCTCAGTATCTACACATGTCAAAGAAAACAGTGATTACCATAAAACTACTGTAAAAATAAGTAGCTGTACTTTTCTTTTGTAGATAATTTTTCTTCCCCAAAAATAACTCCGTATTTTGCCTGTGAAATACTTCAGACTAATGCACTCCTGAAAAAACAGTTGGAGATGAACAGAATAGTCTCAAATGGCTCTTCTATCTAATTTTAACTCTAAGAGACCGTTTTACTTCAAATAAAAAGAAAACATAATGCACCTGATAATAAATCGCATTATTTGCGAGGGCACTTATGGAACACGAGTTATTTGTATTACTGGAATAAATATTCAACAGAATCCACCAAAACACATGAAACTATTTGAAGGGAAATACAGTAGTTCTCCATCCTGAATAAAGCAAGGCAAGGAAAAAAACAACAAACCAAACTATGCTTAAGCATGTATAGGTATTGTGTTATCCTGATTACAAGGAAAACTAAAGACACAAAGGCTGACTGTTTTGCTATTTTTTTCTTGCTTTTCCAGGAAACCAAATATTAAGTACCTGGCTGACAAACCTGCTCCAGCAGTTGATCCCACTTCCTTTGACGTTCACCTCCTACGAATGACACAATCCAACACCCACGTGCCAGCTCTAGAAAGCAAGAATGCCACGGCTTCAACAAACTCATATCCACTTGAGGCCAGCCAAAGAAAGATAAAACACCCTGTAACTCTGCAAATAAATTATACCCATTGCTGACGCAAAGAGAGGGAAGGGAGAGCAAAAGAGAAAAAAAAATAAATTAAAAAATCAGAGGAAGCACCCTCAGTCATCCAGAGCACATGCTGAGATTTTAATGGCACGCCTAGAAATTAAAAGCCTCTACCAGCCCTAGTTAGAAAGCAAACAGTAGGCTGCAACTGGGTAATGAGCATCACCTTGCAGGGTAAGAACCAGGATCCCGAGCACCTCATCCCCAGCCTGGGTTTGCAGATGCTGCAGGAGAGAGGGACTGCCTCCACCAGCACTAGAGCCTGAAGTAAGTGAGGCTTTGAGGAGCACATAGGACCTTACCCATCCATTGCCTTACACAGCTGCAGCCTATTTCTGCAGCTGCACAGGCCAAATAAATCATTAGCAGTGAGTAGCTGGGGTCTTTGTGGAACACAAAGGATTCAGTGGCACCAAGAGGATTTGGTATTACATCTAACATTGCAAACAGCTTTTAAGCAGCTAGACAAGAGCATTGCAGATGATGCTAAGGAGCACACAGGGGCCAGAGTGTATTTGTTGGCACAACCAAGAGCTCCAAAAGCCTGAGAGGAAAGCGTACACTGTCGACACGGCTCTGCGCTGTTCACCTGCTGCCTTCCCAATTACTAAAGTGGCAGTTTGTCAGAAACATGGAGCTTGAGAGCCCTGCGTGCTGCATCCCAGGAATGTGACCCACTCCCAGTACTGCCAGCATCACTGCCTGCCACAGACAGGCCTTCCCCTGAGCTCTCCCAGCCAAAAGCTGCCCTCACTCAACTCTCCCCAGCTTACGAGACCCAGGAAGGGCAGAGCTTCCACAAGCTGAGCATCACCCATAAGTGACATGGGTCACCTTCTCCCTCGTTTTGAATTATAGTTGTGAGCGAAAAATTAAAAATACTGCCTTTAAGCTCAGAACCCAAGCTTTGGCCTAAGAAACATCACTATTTAAGAAACCAAACACACAAATGGGAAGCAAGGAAAATGCCACATAATTAATTCTGAGCTGTCCTGGAATGAGAGCTATAGTGAAAGCACCGAGTCTCTGTTATTAAGGATTTCTTATTGCAGTAGAATGCTGCCTAATAGCTGCTGTATCCCGCTTGAGCGAGTACGATCTCCTCGGAAATCCAGCAAAGGTTTCTAATCGTTTCTGACAGAGTATGGTCCCCTAAAGCTACATTTTCCATCTGATTCATGCTGACTGACTGTAACCCTACAACAGTTATTGAAAGTTAATTAGCAGTGAAGTGCAAAGAGCTCTAGGAATGAAAATACAAGCAAGAACTGAAAGTGGAGTGTCTCCTTTCCCAGAAAAAATACTGTCAAGAAGGTTAACATAACCGAAAAAACATTGTAGATTGAAAATGTGAAAGGGATCCTCTAATAACTTGGCTATAATTGTGCCTTGCTGTTTTGACACATAACCAAGAGGTAACATATTTCTAAGGGATTTTTAGGGAAGTAAGTAAGCACTAAATCCAACATTTCTTTCTTCACCACATTTGCTAGAGAAAGTGCATGAAAATTATATAAAGACAACACCCAAAGACAAATAAAGACATAAATCAATCGCCGCTTCCTTTGGAAACTGAAGTTTGTCAGATGTTGTACGCGCTATCAAATCTCAACTATTTTCGCCCTTGTTCTCCACTTCCTCAGTACTTGCAAGGAATAATCCACAGTTACATGCGAGCCCAGCCAGCGCTGAGCGAGTGTAGGAGGCGAGGCAAGGCAAGGCGCAGCCCCGCACCACCCACTCCCCGCAGATGTAAGCGCCGAGACAAGGTGCGAGGCAGTGGGCAGCCCCCTTCAGGTGTTAAAAAAGCCCATCCTGGCACCCCCGGGAATTGGATCCAGCCCTAAACAATAAAAACTAAAACCAAAAGCAACCATCATGCAGAAAAATGACACAGTTTTAAGAACAAGGAAGGGAACACATTGTTGCAAAGCAAGTAGGTTAGAAAGGCCAAATGTAGGGCTTGGTATAAAAATAGACATTGGTGTTGCCAGAATGCCTTGGCAAAATTGTGTTTATTGATTTTCACAGAATAGGAAAAAAGCACCAGCCCTTTCCCCTCCGACTGCTGACTGTGACTCACAAGCGATCTAAACCGACTGCAATGCGCAAGCGAGGACTGGGCTGAGTTGGACCCAGCTCATGCCTTCGCCACACTGATGGGGGAATGGTGTGTCCTGCTCCAGGCTCATCTTGCAGCTGCCTAGGAAATACAGAAAAGCTGTGGACATTCACCTCCATCAAAGTATCTGCCATTTCATTCAGGGAACTCCTCGGGGTGGGCAGAGGGTCTGATTCACGTGTGTTGTTCAGTGGCTGACGCAGTCACCGCCAGCTGCAGGCACGCTGCTGACCTGACCTGGCCTTTCCCTCGGGCATGGTGGGGAAGGGACTCGAGGACAGGGAGCATAAGGAGGCAAACAGTAACATTAACCCAAGGTGGGTGCCTTGGTTGAGCTCTGGAAGCATCCCAAGCCGCTCACGTGAGCCTTTGTTTTGGGACCAATTTGTATCCTGACTGGTAAGTCGAGTCAACGTTTTTGGGACCACAATCCAAGGGAATGGTTTTGCTGAGCTGTTACATTCACCAGATTTTTATTTTTCTTTCCAAGCATATTTAGCTCCACGGAAGCCCTGAAATGCAAGAGAAACACCAGACAGGAGGTAACATGCCAGGAGAGGTGCCTCACGCCGCAGCTGTCCGAGGCCGGGGCTCCCGCCTGCTCCCCGCATCAATATTTAGGATAAGCCGTGGTGAACCCCCTACCCAGGGTCGGCCACCCCAGCCCGCCGCCCT
>NW_010208275.1:0-3971 GCF_000695765.1 Mesitornis unicolor
ACATATAAAATAATATAACTCTAATAACTAGAGTTATACTACTAAAATGGAATTCTGGTCTCCTTAAATTCAGGTTTTGTATTGTCCTGTACTCTATGATTTCATGGTCACTACTGCCAAGGCTGTAATAGATTGTCACAGCCTCAGGTATGCATGGCTCAAAACCTAAGGACTACTTATCTACTATCTTATTTTATCTTATATTCTCCAAAAAAAACCAGATGAAAATTAAGAACGGCTGAAATCCAACCACAAGGCTTAGAAAAAAGTAAGAGTGGGGGAAATCTGTGGAACATATTGCTTCTAAACTCCTTAATTCAAATTGATGCCAGTGGAGTTTTTAATGTGGCCTCTGGCTAATTAAAGGGGAAAGTGCAAAAATCAGTAGATAATTTTTCAGTGACTCTAAAGAAAGGTAAACAGCACACACATCACTGCAGTCACAGCAAGGAGGAGAATCTTTATCCTGGAGAGGTTCGGAGATCACATGAATTTTGGGTACTACACTCTATCAAACATTACAAAATGCAGTTGCTGCTACATAAACAGGCAAAGCTGGAAGTCACCATCTCAGCTATTCTCCAGTCTAGACGCAGACAGCCCACCCACATCCACCATGAAGAGAAGACAAATCCTTAGCTGA
This sequence comes from Mesitornis unicolor, assembly GCF_000695765.1. Classification (NCBI taxonomy): domain Eukaryota; kingdom Metazoa; phylum Chordata; class Aves; order Mesitornithiformes; family Mesitornithidae; genus Mesitornis; species Mesitornis unicolor. Next base: position 644 of record NW_010208275.1, read on the forward strand.
GCTGAGACAATGCTGTACTGTGAGTTCTCAGTCAAGGTATTTCATGGTAGAGAGAAAGCATTCGGAGCTCAATTTCTGATATCTGTAAAATGTGGATAAAGAGACTAACACACTGCGTGACAAATCTCAGGGGGTTAGGCAAGCGCTGTGTTATGCCTTGAAGACACCATGCTCTATACCCTAAAATTTATTGTGTATAGCCTTTGATCCTGTTTTTAGTACCATTTAAGCTAGCAGTTACATAAATAAATGTCAGGCTACGTGACTGCATAATTATACAGAGGAGGAAGAAGACACAAAAGCATTTAGGAAAAAAAACCAGACACTTCAAATAAATTGAGTGCAGTGAAATGTTAAGCCAAAAGAAAAGGCCTTCAAAAGTTGTAATCTTTCCTTAGCAAAGTCTGTAAGAAATAAGAGTTTTTAGAGTTTTAAGAGTTTTTAGAGTTTTAAGAGTTTTTAGAGTTTAATAAGAAATAAGCAGGACCATGAGAAAGCTGATACACATCCTGAAGTGGAAGTGTCTAGAAAACACGTAGGTATAACACGCTTTCCTTAGAGAAAAGGCTTCAGAAGAATGATGGATCCACAACATCAGGGGATATAGTGAGGTCCTTAAGACAACCCATTAAATTATTTATTTCTATCAGTCCCTGTGTGTGAGGACACAGTGAAACTTAGTCTGGATTTTCACTTCTGGGCAAACTGCTCGTTTAAAAACCTCTCAGTCCCGTGGCCTTCTCTCAAAGGTGGTCTTGGAAAATCAGCAAGTCCTGAAACCAGCAACTCTTGGAAAAGAGCAGATCCTTCTGCAGTTCAGAAATCCAGCTTAACACCCAGCTTAAAGGCTTGGTTTGCATGTTCTGAACCACTGTAACTAGTTCCAAACATTAACCATAGCCAAAATGAGCAACACCAGCCATCTACAGTACTTTGGTCAGGACAGAGAGATACTCCAGATCCTTATTCTTGAGCTCAGAAAGAGAGATCCACAATAGCTGTATTGTGACCCCATCTCTTCCAGTACACGTTTTTCCTCAACAAAATCTATAATTATTCATTTTTACAATAGGCTGCTGGGCTAAAAAGAGCACTATAAAGGGCCATAATGGTGTGGAATAATGAGAAAATAAGAGAATTATAAGGAATAAAAACCTAAAAAGATGCAAGCATGTTGCAAGAACAAGTCCAGATGAAATACCCACAGATAAGAGAGGGATAAGATAGGGCAGGAAGTCAGAGCGGTTTAGGAGAGGAGACCAACTGAAGCCATGTCAGATTGGCTGCTGACATGTGTCAACATTAAAAACCACTTTGTAGCACAAACAAAAAAGGGCATCTATTAGGTTAGGATCTATTCACCCCCATCAGCAGGGCACTTTTCATGTCAACATTTCTTTCCATAATGGAAAAACCTTCTGCTTAATGAGCGGTAGGGATCAACACCATGGACAGAGCCACCTCCCCACCCCAGACCGAGCTGGAATTAAAGCTCATTTCACTGTCAGCACACTTCAATACCGACACTGACATCCTCCTTCTGACACCATTTCCACCCCCATCCACAGTCCATCAGCTCCCTCCTGCCAGTGGTAATTTTCAGATCCATCACCACCAACCAGAGGCAGAATCTTGCCAGCAGCTGACAGCTCATTTCACTCCCTTCTGACAGACGGTCCATATCAGAGTAGCCATCAACTCAAAAATAGCACATAGCCCATTGATGACGATGTGATAAGGTTGGCACAGGAGACACTTTACAGTTGTCCTTCAAAGCTGATGGCCACTGTCCACTCCCACAAACCCTGCTCCTCCAGACAGACACCCCAGTTTAAATATATTGCCCGGGCAGCTCCATTGCTGTCACCAACAGTGCTGTTGCATCATGCATATTTAGGATAGTTGAGCACTGCTTCCTTCCCCCAGCCGCTCCCTCTGTAGCAACGGCAGGGTCTGTTTTGTGTTTATTTCCTGGCTTGAGCCTTTCCATTTGTTACGTTTGGCTCTATTCCACGCACAGCTGCAGAGCCAAATAGCCAAGGGCAGAGGGCTGCTATTTCACCTTTGATAGATGGGAACCAAAGTTACTCTTGGCAGCTGACTTGAAGCTTCTATAAAGAAAAAATCAGGGCTCAGTCACAAAAGGGCCGTGCTCTGCAGATTCTGATAACAGGTTTAGTTAGGATTACCTGAGCTTGGCTTTACATCAGCATGGGGAACATACTATTTTCAGGGTAATTTTGCTGAAGTGCATTTAGAAATGTCATGATGGGCTTAAATAGATTATGGTAAGAGCAGCTACAGGCTCCATAAACAAACAGAAAAACCTCCGAACAACAACAAAAACAAATGCTCATTTGATCTCTTAAATATCGTCTCAATTATGCACTGTCAGGAAATACAGAACCACACAAAATACAGACAGTCTGATGTGAGAAAAGAGCCTCATGAAGTCTGAGATGTTAAATCTTTCAAAGCTTTCTTGATTACAAGAGCCCTAGACCTTAACATTTTCAGTCTTTTCCCACCTTTACTATAAACTTTAGAAACACAGCAAGTGTTTATATGGCACATATAATATTTATAAAGAGCAACATGAGGTTTTGTAGAAGCGTACATGGTATGGGAAACATTATAATGTTGTTTAGCTCTTACATATTGTCTTTTTGTCAGGAGAGCTCAAAGACAACTCAAGCAAACAGCATCATCTTTTGATTTACACAGAGAAGAAACTGCAGCACAATTCTTTGTGCAGGATCTTCCCACCTTGCTCTTGGTAGAGCCATGAACAGAATGGATGATTGTAGGATTAAGTCTACTGCTTTAACCATCAACCAATACATACATTTACTGGCTAAGAAAACTGTATCCCAACTTATGTCAAACCTGATTTGGCTCTTAGCTGGTGGAATTGAATGCAGCTCCTCAAAACCCAATGGAGCTGTATCTAGGTTTGTCAGCTGAAGATTGGTCCACTATATTTCATGTTAATGTATCCCTGCAATATACTATGTCTATTCTAAGTGTTTCTTAATCTTTTATTATTTCTACATCAAGCATTGCAGAATTTTCTAGCTTTAGATAATTTAGATATCTGAGAACACCATAACATTGCATTTTAATTCCTCTTCCTAATGGATAAGTGTATAAAACCATTCCTAATCAGTTAGCCTTACTTTCAGAGACAACCTCTGAATAAGTAAACTGTGACAAAAACGAGCTCTGCGATACTAAGAGCCATAGATGGCATGATCTAGACTTAATGACGGATGAATCCAGCTCCAGTCAAATCCATGGAAGCCTGTTTTCATGTTACTGGTCAGCACGA
>NW_010208275.1:4002-10788 GCF_000695765.1 Mesitornis unicolor
TGGAATCTGGGGGTGTTTGAGACTGGAATTTTTCAGTCCTGAAGCACAAAGAGGTGAAAACTCTCAAACACTTGGAAGCTAAGGTCTACCTTCAGACAGGTATCCTTGATGACCTTTCTCTCACAAGCTCTAGGTCTAAAACTGATGTGTGGAGGTAGCAGACCCTGAAATGAGTTTTGGAGAACTGTGTCAGTACACAGCGGAGGTGTGGGGGGAATAAAATCTTCACCTTTAGTCCTCTAGATACCTTCTTAGGTCTAACTTCAGCTCTGATGACAAAGATGTTGGAAACAGGCTAGTGACCCCAGCAGGTTCTTACCTGTTAGAAAATCCTTGTTTGACCCCAAGAGCCCAAACGACACAGACAGCCCTTCTGGGACTGTTCATAACTCAGGGGTTTTGCTTTACGTGTTATCTCCTGCAACAGTATCCTACTACACTGGCCCAGTGAGTTAACACCTCCTTCATGGCTACCCAGTCTGAAGAACAGTCCAGAGGAACAGACATGGATAAAAGGCTTATAATTGTAATTTCCTATGTTCCTTTGCCTTGAGTGCTTCCCAACAGGCATGTGGTCCCCATTACCACTGCATATGGTCAGTAATGCAATACTGAATGCCACTACATTGAAATAGTGGATCTTTTTCTCAGTGCTTTGATTTCAGAAAGAAAACCAGAAAATTAATTTCATTCTCCATTTCCAGCTCTGGAGGAGGACAACTAACTTCTCTGAGTAACAGAGCCAGCAAGCCTGCAGTTACTTAAATCACTTGGAGAAAGGGCCCTTGAATTACAGAGCAGTCCTCCTGCATAGTGGGAAGGCACAAAAATCCACCCCAGCTAATGGAAGTGTACCATGATCTGCTGGACTCGACCATCTTGACTTCTCTTCAGGTTGGTGCTGATCCCTCAACAGGTTCTGTGTTCAGTCAATGAACTGTGTGGCAAACAGCTGGAGGAAGAAGCCTGTGCTTGTTAACTCACTCCTGCAGGAGCTCAGCAGCTATTTTTTTCCAGCTGGAAAAATCTGAATTATTTCCAAACATTTTTCCTCCTGAAATACCAAAACTGATATAAAGAGCTTACTTTATCTGGCAAGCTTGGCTTTCTCAAGTCTACCTATTCCCCTCTGCAGGTCTTCCCTCTCTATCTGTCTCTGCCTACCCCCTCCCCATCCTTCTATAGCAGGACAAGAAATCTTAACTCAGAAAGCAGATGCAGCCTAGGCAAAGTGGGCTGTATGGCCAACTATGAGCTGTAGTGAATAAACAATTAACAGTTCAGGCGTGTAGAGCATAAATGAACACAGCAACTCCATCAAATAAGTAGTAATAATAATAATAAATAAATAACAAAATAAATTACTTCTTCTCCTCTAGATATTTTACAAATGTCCTGGCCTATAACTGGAAGCAATTTTCCTCTATCTACTAATCCCCTTTGGTTTCTCACTCAAATATTATATCCAGGTTTTCCGGATATATATCAGACTTCTTACCAGATGTCACAGGACAGCTGCAGGATTTTGCTTTTGGCTGTACGTGTGTGTTAGTAAAACGCTGCACATCCAGAAAGATGCCAAAGTGATTAAGGAGAAACTGGGCACAGCAGAGCACCAATTATTCCTCTTGTGATGTAGATGGAGATTAATTTCACCTCACTTCAACCACCTATGAACTTGTGTCTTAGACTATTGGCCAAGATTTGACAGGTATGCTGACAGAAAAATGATGTGCAGGTAAACGATGAGCTGCTTTGGGAAGGCTGTGAGAAGTCATTATTCCTCTCTGTGTGAGGACACGTCTGCAATACTGCATCTAGTTCAGGGCCTCCTGTACAACTTGGCAAACTTGAGTGAGGCCAGTGGAGGGCTATGAAGGTGGGTTTGGGTCTACCAAACTAGGGAACATGATGCATAAGGAGAGCCTGAAAGAGCTTGTACAGCCTGGAGAAGGCTAAAGGGGATCTAACTGACTTCTTCTATCAAGTAGATCATTGAATAATGTTCATCAACCTGTTTTAATGTTCAACCTCACAGTAAAAAACAGTTTTCTTATGTTCAGATGAAATTTCATGTGTTTCCATTTGTGCCCACTGCTTTTTGCTCTGTCAGTAGCCACCACCAAGAAAAGCATGGCACTGTCTTTTGTATATCTTCCTATCAGTTATTTATAAACACTGAAAAAACCACTCCTGTACCTTCTCCAGATTAAACACTCCCAGGTCTCTCAGCCTCTTCACATACATCAGATGTTACAATAGCTTTATCAACCTGTGGCCTTTTGGTGGACTTGGTCCAGTAAGTCCATAACTTCCTTGTACTGGGGAGCCCAGAACTGGATACAGCCCTCATCCATGCTAAGTAGAGAAGAGAGATCACCTCCCTCAACCTATTGGCAATGTTCTTGCTAATGCAGCCCAGGAAACTGTTGGTCTTTGCTGCAAAGTCACATTATTGCTGGCTCTTGTTGAGCTCATTGTCCACCAGCACCTCCAAGTCCTTCTCTGCAGAGCTGCTTTTCAGCTGGTCATTCCCAGCACATATGGATGTATGGGGTTGTTCCTCCCCAAGTGCAAAGCTTTGCATTTGCCTTTATAAAACTTCATAAGCATCCATCATTGGACATTCTCAGAACTCCACTAAAACCCTGAGCAGTCTCGACTGAGGTAGAAGATAGTACTGCTCTGAGCAAGATTTGGGAATAGACACTCTAGGAGTCACTTTCAACCTAAACAGATTTTACAAATGGTCATGACAGATGTGGCAAGTCCAGCACGCTGGGAAGCTCCAGCTTTATGAACATGAAAGTGCATGAGATAAGACAGACCCCAGCTAAAAGAAAAGAAGTGACATTTTCATTGCTATGAATAATACAGAATACAGAGTTAGGGGATTCCTCCACACTCATTCCTGGCAGCAACAGATCAAGGACTAGCTCAGTTTTCCAAATTTCAGCAACTTTCCCATCATCATCCAGATTCATAACTTTCCCTCCTACTTTTTGTATTAGTTTAAGTTCATGAACTCCAACTCTACATATGCCTTCAGCTGTAAGTGCACAGTATTATTTTTTAAAAACACAAATGGATGAGAAACATGTGCGAAGTAAAAGAATAATGCACAATAGACAACCGAGGTCCTATATCTGACATAAATGTCGCATTGTGACGAATCACCTGGAGGTGTACATGGGCTTAAATTTGTGCACATAATTAGGGCAGGGTTGAGTGAACATCTGGATATGGACTCAAGATGACCCAAAAATACTGACAACCATAGGAATGACATGTAAATGTACTCAAATACTTGTGAGAGGTAGATTTGTTCCGTCCTATCAGGGAAGAAGCATAAGACAGGAGGATGACAAATCTCTAAAGTATAAGAAAGCTGAGCTGTTCTAGGCCAATACCTATCTGAAAAGAGAAACAAAAAAAGAAAAAAAAGGCTTTTGGAGACATTCCTAAATATCAGCAGGCAGCCATAAGCACTGTACAATGGGACTGCTGTGAAAGACTGTGACAACTGTTAACCATGAGGAAGCTTGACTAGTTTCTAGCCAAAACCTCCTAATTTTCTAGATGCATCTGGCTGCTCTTGGAAGAATGGCCTAGGTAGCCCACACTTGTCTGGTTGTTTGCTTCAGTATCAGTGCACTTCCCTAGGAATACTGCACCAATCTGGCTTGGCATTTCCCCGCATCTTTTGCTGGTAGAGAGTTAACTTTCTTCTTTCTGAGTAATTTTGAGATAAGGACAAGAAATAATAATGGCCCCACATGGGAACATTAGAGCAATGAATGTGTTTGTTCCCACAGAAAAAGCAACTTTCATATATATATCTCTCTATATATAGAGATATATATATTTGAGTACCTAATTGGGAGAGCATAGCAATGAAATTCAGAGAAGCACAATATAAACAATTATTCTTTATACTATGGCAAATCTACAAGCCTCTATTGAAGACATAAAGTCAATGCATTGAATCTTATCACAGTTTCTAAGTATTTAGCAGGTATTTAACCTTGTTTGCTGAGATGATGTTATCTGGAATTTGCATTACTTCTGTGACTGCCCAGTACAGTCCTTGGTAAAAGGACTATTTTAACAGCCCCAAGAGCACAGAGGTAACATTGGTCCTTCAAAATGTGCTTCAACAAGTGCTGTTACAGCTTCTTAAAAATTTATATGCAGTAAATAGCACCTTTTCCCTGAGAGACAAAAATTCCTCATTTCTGTGCTCATTCAACAAAAACTTGAAAGGTTTTGACCCAAGCAATGCTGGTCCCTTAAGTTACACAGCTTGACAAAGCCTTTTTTGAAGTGAAAAATTTGGTCACAACTAAAGCAATTGATAAAAAGATACAAAAAGCAACCACTTCTGCCACTGCCGCTGTCTGAAGGTCCCTTCCAAAGCACCCTGCAAAATTAAATACTTCCCGGGAAGGCTGTGATGATTCCTCATCATATCAATTATTTCTATTAATTATGTCAGCGTCAGGGGTCTCAGTGAGATGGGGCTTTGTTATGAGAGCTGATGTAGGATCACTTGAAGAACAGTCAGGTACCAATAGCTTGCAAACTAAGTAGAAAAGGGTCAAGGAGAGTGAGAAAGGGACAGTTATTCTTGTGTTATACTGGAAGACTTGAGGGGCAAAATTATTAAAGGGCTTCTGCAAAGGGTTAATAAAAATCTATCTGCCAGCTGAGAACAGTGTCCAGACATCTCTGGTCCCTTTGGAGCACAGCTGCAGGCTATTTGTCCTTGATACCAATCAGGCAAAGCTTTTTAGAGTGTTTTTGCTCAAGTCAGACAGAAAATTCCCTCTCTTATCTCCACACTACAGCCTGAAGCCTTCATACGATACGTGAAAGTGTCCAACAACAGCGCTTCAGCCACAACACGCGGACTGCTCACCACCACAGCCACAGCAACGTTATTACCCCAGCCCGACTTACACACTAGCCGCAGCCTCATCTAAAAGCCTTCTGCAGAAAGGAACGGCTCCCACCCACCCACTGACCGCCTGAGTATTCAGGAGGACTGGAATAGCAAAGGAAGGGTTTAGAGCTGATTCGGTGCTAATCCTGTCAGTAAATGCGACCTGCAAGGGAATTACCAGCAGTAATTTTGTCTCCTCTTTCTAGTCGTTGTTCTCAGGGCAGCCTGAAATTTGATCTTCCAAATTTGGTCATAAATTGGCCACCGATTCATCCTTGCAGGAATTACTGATTTTTTCCCCCCAGTTTTTTCTTTTAATACAACCTAGGATTTATCAAATTTCACAGCTGCAAAATTTTACTGAAATTTGAGCTATAACAACTCATTTCCACAGAACCATACTAAAAATCGGATTCTTTTCTCCCTTACAACTATACTTATGGCCTCTACAGGAAAATATCTATCTAATTTGTCCTCTGATGCCAATCCAGTAATTCATTTTCTGCATCTGCCATTGTCTACATGTACTCAAAAGTGACATACAAACTGCAGCAGAATGAAGGTCCATACAGTGTCAGGAGAACTGTGTTTGACCAAACATCAGCATCTCACTTGACTAGATCTTAACATAAACATAATTAAAGTGTCCTTTTGTCTTAAAACAAGTAGTTCTTATGTACTGTAACCTCCTCTAGCCACATTAAATCAAGATACAAAATATGCAGGAATCATGTACTTCACAAACAGAAACGTCACTCTTGGGGATGAAACAATTTACTGCTGGAAGTTAAAGAAAGTCACTTCTATTCCCAATGTCATTAAGTCTTCTCTACTAATGCTTCCATAACTGAATAGAATCATAGAATCATAAAATATATTGGGTTGCAAGGGTTGGACCGTTAAAGCTCATCCAGCCCAACCCCTGCAGTGAGCAGGGACAATGTCACCAGATCAGGTTGCTCAGAGCCCCATCAAGCCTGGCCTTGAATATCTCCAGGGATGGAGCCTGCACCACCTCTCTGGGCAACCTGTGCCAGTGATCGACCACCCTCATGGTGAAGAACTTCTTCCTAATATCCAACCTAAATCTCCCTTTCCTAATTTAAAACCATTACCTCTCGTCCTATCACTACATGCCCTAATGAACAGCTCCTCCCCAGATTTCCTATAGGCACCTTTCAGGTACTGGAAGGTCGCTATAAGCCCCATCCAGAGCCTTCTCTTCTCCAGGCTGAACAACCCCGACTCTCTCAATACTGAAGATGTGCTTTGTTTTACAAGAGGGTCATGCCCGTAGTAACAGACACAAATGCTCTGGGCTTTTAAAAACTTCTAAGTTTTTCAAAGAATTATATCCTATATTTGAGCTCCCTTACAGAAGTACATTAGGAATAACCTACTAAAGTCAATGGGGTCAATCCAGTGACCAGGTGACAAGATAATGGAAGAACATAAGAAGCTGGTGTTCATTTGTACTGCAAAACTTTTATAAGCCTGTCCCTGGCCTGGAGTAGGCATAGCACATGATAGAAAACATTTTCCCAAAACCTCACATTTCGGGTGGGGGAGATAAAAAAAGGATGAACAATAAAATTGAAACCCAGAGAGAAAACAGGCCAGAGTGACCCAATATGACATGAGACAACTAGGAACATCACCTTCCTTCCTTCTAAGCAGTGTAGAGATGCTGGCTCCTCCTTGTGTACCATTCTGTTGACCACACAGACCCAATTTAGATCTCCAACTTAGGTGCAAATTTGGTCCAACTATGTCAACTACCAGAAAATCAAGCCAAATAACTTCCCCTATGCAGTGCTACAGGCATGGGGACGAGTGGCTGGAAA
>NW_010208276.1:0-239 GCF_000695765.1 Mesitornis unicolor
AGCCAGAGGGAGAAGGGGCCATGTCTGCTCCCAACAGCATCAGGGTGACAAGGGAGAGGGGAGAAACCTCCCTGTCCAGAGATGCCTTTGGCCACCTAGTGCTGCTGTGGGAGCTCTGCCCCTGGGGTGTCACGAGGACCTTCTCCCTGGGTGCCTGCAGGTCCAGACCCTGGAGCTGCAGAGCACGCAGCACAAACTGCTGATGGAGAGTCTCCAGGGGCCGCACCAGGAGAGCCAGG
>NW_010208276.1:1282-2157 GCF_000695765.1 Mesitornis unicolor
AGAGAGGGGGCAGCTGCAGCAGGAGAAGGAGCAGCTGCAGCAGGGGAAGGAGCAGCTGCAGCAGGGGAAGGAGCAGCTGCAGCAGGAGAAGGTGCAGCTGCAGTGGAAGGTGGTGCAGGTGGAGCAGGAGAAGGAGAAGCTGAAGCAGAAAAAGGAGCATTCGGAGGATATGCTGCAGCGGGAGAAGGAGCAGCTGCAGCGGGAAAAGGAGCAGCTGCAGCGGGAGAAGGAGCTGTTGCAGGCTCAGCTGCTCTCACCAAGCCAGGAAGCAGAGAAGGTGCAGGCAGAGCTGGTACAGCAGCACCAGCAACTCCTGGCCAAGCTGCAGCAGCAGCACATGCTAGACCTGGAGCAGCTGCGACAGCCGCAGAGCACAGGCAGCACACACATGGGGCTCGTGCCCTCGGTCTAGGTGAAGGAACCTGGGAACAATTTAGGGACACAGTGAAAGGAGAAATGGGGCTCCAGAAGCACTGGTTTGTGGGCAGCTCCAGTGGCTTTTGGAATGGAATTTGCTTTGTAGGTGGACACAGGGAGATGTGGCTTGAGACACCATTTCAAAGTGAGAGCATTGTATTTTGAAAGATCCTGAGGCCAGTGTTTTATCTGCCCCAAATCCCTTTTAGTTAGGTCCATGATCACCAATGTCCACGTAGTTTGGGTCAATGAGAAATCAGTTTTTGGCAGAGAAGCCCGTAACCCCCAAATGTGGTCCACTTGAAATGTGCTCCATCCCACGTGCGGATGCCTGTTCACTGGGATGGCCTGTGACAGACCACTGTAGCAGCTCAGCTCTGGAGACGTGGTTCCCAGCCCCACAACCAAGCCTCTTCCATGGTGCCTGTCACAGGCAGAGCCCTGGTTTGTAACAGCCC
>NW_010208277.1:0-19684 GCF_000695765.1 Mesitornis unicolor
ATTTTTTTATTTTCCTTATTCGACTCCCGGTCAGCCCCGGCCCCGGCAGCCAGAGACCTCCGAGGCTGGGATTGGGATGCTCAAGGGAGGGTGCTCAGGATGATGCTGGTGTCCCCTCCTTCCCCACTTTGAGGACGTGGCCCCTACACCCAGCCCTGGCACTCGGGGTCAGCAGAGATTTATTGAACGGGGCTAGCAAGAATTAAAACAATTATATATATAAGCACACACACACATATATATACACAAATATATATATATTTGTGTCAGATCAATGAAAAGTGAATTTTAATATATATACGTATATGCGTATATACATATGTATGTATGTAGAACCAATGAAAATGAAGTTGAATTTTGTATTTATTTATTTGTTTGTTTGTGTCAGATCAATGAAAAATGAATCTGAAAACCTCCCGACTCTGGCAGTAGGAAAACTGCAATTGCAAAGCAATTGAGCTGAAAAGGGGTTCCCCCTGCCCTCCTTTATAGACAACTTTAGGCATTAGTAGGAATTTTTAGGGTGTGTTGGGAGCCCCATCACCTCCTAGTGCTTCCGTCTCCCCATCACACTGGGCTGTGGCACACACCAAGCACCTCCAGCTCAGGGGATAATTAAAGAAGGGTCTGGAGAAAATCCCCCTGCCCTTGAACGATGGAGGCAGTGACCTTCAGTGGCCAAGGCCCCTTCTCCTGCAAGCATCCCAATGTGCCCGCAGTGGCGGCCGTGGGGGTTCCTGCATCCCCGCATCCCACCAGCAGCAGTTTTGGGAAAGCAGCGGCTGAGGGGATGGATGGATCCTGCTGCTGTCCCTCAGCATGGGCCATACTGGATGCGAGAGGATCCGTGTGTGAGGAGCTGGCCAAAACTGCCCCGGGCAGGCGCAGGCAGGAGCAGGCAGGCGCATGGGCCATGGCTGCTCGTTTCCATAGGAAACCATGCTGGCGAGTGCTGCCTCCACTCCAGGCTGGGGGCTGAAGAGTCGTTTGCACTATTTTTATCTTCTCTGTGCTGGGTTTTTTAGGTTTGGCCATGTAGATGCCCCAGTAGCGTTCCCTCTCTCTGGACTGGGAGCACTGGTGGGAAATAACACCTGCTATTGGCTGGGGACAGCAGCAGCAGCCAGGCAGTCCCTGTACTGGGTCGGTGTGACCCCATCCCAGGGCTTTCCCTGCTCCAAAACCACCCCATTTCCCACCCAAAAGCAGCAATTCTGGCTTGTGTTTTATAAAACCAGGGATGTTTGTGCAGCTCCCTGGCTGCGTTTGCAATCCCAGGCCTCACAACGGGATGTGTGGTGCCTTCCCTCTGGACAAGCATCCTTCGGGACAAAGTTTGCTTCCTCCAAATTTCTCAGGGCCTTCTCTATAAACCCCCTCCTGTGGCAGAGGGACCTCAGGGCTGGAATGTCCAAGGAGGGCACATAGATGCATGGAGGGCATTAAGGCTGTTTTTCACCCCAAGGGCATCGAGGCTCTTGCCAGGGGACTTTTTGACATTGGCTTTAAGTGTCCCTAGGTGCCAATGTCACCAAATAAATCCTTACGTCAGGGATGCTGCATTGGGAGCCAAAAGTGACCGCTGAGGTTATCAAGGGGAGCACAGCCCACGGTGCCCTGGTACCAGGGTGACTTTCATTTCGGTCCCCTCTGTGGCTGTCCCCTCCTCCCCGCCTGCAGCCCTCATTTATGGGCCTTTTCAGAAACTTCTAATTACCCAGGCTGTCTCAGGAGGGCTCGTCAGCAGGGAAAAAAGGGGATGCGGCGCATTATAATAGTAAGAAAGGCTGCATAAAATCTCTTTTTGAGGATTATGAAGTGCCAGCACAGAAAAGCTGTAAACAGGATGTCTGAAAAGATCTTAAGCATAAAGGTCAGAATCTACAATTTAAATGGGTCTCTTGTTGCTTGCTTGCTCTCTGCCACTAATGAGCCGGGATGTAGAAAAACAAGATTGGTTTTGAAACCAGGTTTTGGCCCTTTTGTGACTTGAAATGCCAGATTTTCAGCAGCAAATTTGGTACCTGGGGGTGCAGGGGTGCAGCTGAAAGGGGTTTCTCTCCCCCTGGTCCCCGGCATCCCCATGGCAGCAGCGGGAGAGGACCAGCGGGAACAGGGATGCTGCAGCCACTGTTGCAGGTGGGTGATGCTGCATCCCAGCCCCAGAGGGGTTCGGCTGCCAGCTCCCACCTCCCAGGGGGTGGAAAATGTTCCTGCAATCCCAGCTTTCCCAGAACATTCAGTGCCTGGGCCGGGTTATCAGACAGCAGCTGATTAAAAGTCAATATTCAGCTGATCTCGCGCTCTCGGCGCTTGTCTCCGCTTTGGCCAACCTGAGCAACGTGGGGCAGAAAACAGAGAGAGAGCCCAGAAATAATGAACGGTGTGAACTAATGAGCTTCTGCGGGCAGTGTAGTTGGTGCTTTTCCTCCTTTTTCATTTACATTTTGCAGCTTTACAACTTTGGCAGGAGGAAGCTGAAGGAGCTGAAATGGGGGCAAGGCAGGGTCACCCTGGTGGTTTTTAATGAAGCTGCCTTTTTGGCACGGAGATCTCTACACCATGATCCCCCCAGCACCCATGAGATGCTCGAGGGTCCTTCTCAATTCCTGCATCTCCCCATTCCCCTGGGAAGCAGCTGCATGACCACGGTCCCCTGGGACCACCATGAGCATCTCCTGGAGCCCACATCTCCCAGTAGCTGTCCCCTGAGGCCTCGCACCTCTCTTGCTTTCGTTTTTCTTAATTAACTCATTAAGATGCCAGCGACAGTGACAAATTTCCCTCCCAGTGGATCCCTGCTGCCTGCAAGCTCAAGAAATTCCATAGTTACAAATCGAAGGGGAGGTCATTTTAGGGGAAAAGGAGGAAAAAAGAAGCCTGGGATGTTGTAATGCAGAAAAACAAGCTGTAATGGATGCTCACCAGAGCCAGGAGGACAGATGTGGGCCTGTGATGTGTTGGTGTTGGTTTGGTCATTATCTGGAGTGGGGGGGGAATTAATAAAACAAAAAATCCCAAAACAAAACAAGAAAGAGGCAACTGAGTGGATTAAATCTGGAAGAAAGAAGATTAAGAGATTGAAGGGAAAAGAAGTGCAGAGAATGCAGATGGAGGGGCTGTTTCCACTTTTGGCCATTCTGCTTTTGGAAAAAAGGGGAGAAAAAGAAAAGATTTTTTGATAAGCTCTTTAAAAAATTGATGAGGTTTCCGTTTCCCTGTTTATTTATTTGTTCCCCCGGATAAACTCCTGAAAGACAACATTTTATTTGTCAGCAGGGCCCAGGAGAGCAGGACAGAAATCAGACTGCCCTACTGATAAATTATAAAACCCCAACACTATCTGACTGCGCTACCATGCTGGCCCTGGGGCAGGTGGGGACATTTTGGGGCAGAAAGGGATAGTTTGGGGCAGGAGGGGATGGGCTGGGGCAGAAAGGAACAATTTGGGGCAGAAAAGGATGGTTTGGGGACACTTTCAGCTATTGCACCCCTGCAGCACCGGCCCCATGCACCCAACCCCAGAGCATCCCCCATTGCTCCCTAAATACAAAGCAAGAAAGGGCACAGGGATTCACCAGGATGGGGCATTTTGTAATCAACGGGGCTGCCACCAACCCCACTTCATTATGCTGGGCTCATGCAGCCCAAAATTTGGATGAAGATACCTCCCAGGGATGTCCTGAGCTTAGTGAACATCGGGGAGACGTCCTGAGAGCAGCACCACTGTGATGCCAAGTGCTGCAGAGGAGCAGCAGAAGCCAGAGATGCTCCTCGTCCTCCCCGGGTCTGGTTTGCTCTTGAGATGGAGAAAAGATGGGGCACAGGGAGGTGAGCTCAGCCTTACTCCTGTGTGGAATAGGGAAACTCATGAAAACCTTCAAAAATGCCCGTTTTCACCCCATTTCGCCATCCTCCCCTGGCTGCTTGTTCCTGTGTGAAAGAGAATGGTTATTTCACCACAGCCACAGCCCTGGTCCTGGTCCTGGTCCTGGTCTTGGTCCCAGTTTCTGTCCTGATCCTGATTCTGATCCTGGTTCTGATTCTAATCCCAGTCCTGGTCCCAGTCCCATAGGTCTCCCACCCCAGACCCCCCATGGGAAGTGGCTCTGGGCATCACAGCAGGAAATTCCCACTGAGGATGTGGAAAAAAAAACCTTATTGCCATGAGAGCTCTCTCTCTGGCTATTCCTTTCTGCTGCTCCCATTTACCTGTTGGTACATCCCAGATGAGCTCACGTCGTCGTCTGGGTGCGTTTCTCCCCTCCAGTGAGAGGGAATTCATTGCTGGTTTAAAAAAAGAAAGGACGAGAAAGAGAAAAAGAGATTTCCCAGGCAAAGCAGTGCCCATCAGTTCATGGAAACAAGGCTCGTAAAAAAAAAAAAGAAACACCTAGATGTAGGCATGTATATATTCTATATATATATATATGTATACATACAGACATGTGAGGGCCAGGAGCTCGGTAGTAATGACACCCAGTGACTCTCCAATGGGCTGGACTCACGCTGCAGCCTCACTTTCCTACCTACACACCTCTTTTTGGGAAAAAAACCCTGTTTTTGAGCTGCATGCCCCTCTGCTGAGCTGGCAGGGAGGGAAACAGGGACATGTGGCCATCGCTGTGGTCCCCAGGTGCAAGTGGCATTGCTGCGGGGTCCTGCAGAGCCCCAGGGATAAGGTTTTGGGGGTTCCCCCAGGGAAAGTGTCCCCTCCATCCTCCCCTTGCCCGCACGCAGCCCGGCCAGCCCCAGCCGATGGCAGGAGATTACCGGAGCTCGGAGCAGACACGTGCTACGGCTGTGTCCTACTTTTTGAGAGCAGAATCCAGCATTAAAAAAAAAGAGACTCAGTTGTGGCGAGAGCAAATATAGAAACTGACGCTCACACCGGCTCCTCGGGAGTGTTACTCACTGTAAAGCCACACCAGGGTCACATCCTGCGGGCTGGCACGACCCCCAGGAAGATGGAAAGAGGTTTGTTTGGCCCCCAGCTTCCCCTCCCCAGTGGAAATGCATCTCTAGGAATGTTTCTGGCTGTGTCAGACACGACTGGGTGGTCGACTCACCCCTCTGGGGTCAGCAGACAAATCACCTCCTTGGCAACGTGTCCCTGTGCCCCTTCCTGGCCTTATCCCTGTCCCCATCCCCATTTGCTCTCATGTCTTTGTCCCCACTCTTCATACCCATCCTCATCCCACTCCATCCCCATTTGTTCTCATGTCTTTGTCCCCACTCTTCATACCCATCCTCATCCCACCCCATCCCCATTCCTATCCCACCCCATCCCCGTTCCCTTCCTCATCCCTATTCCCATCCTCTTCCTTGTCCCCATCCCCACCCCATCCCCATCCTTATCTCATAACACGCAGCTCATCGCCATTGAACGGGAAGTGTTAATTTCATCATCATTACTGATCACTAATTGGGTACCCTCGCTCCCAATGGGTCGCATTCTCGTTATGACCCATCTCACCCCGATCTCCTGTCTCAGCTGGAAGCATCACTCAAAACCACCCAAAAACTCACTCCCTCACCTGGACCCACAAATTAAAAAAATCAATTAAAGCCACTTAATCACCGACTGGAGACAAAAAGGAGCCCCTCCAGTATCACCCCCGATGCCATAGCTGAGCCGAATGTGGCCTTACCTCTCCTGCTTCGTTATCACCAATCAATGTAGCAGTTATTACTTAATGGGCTAAAATTGTCACTCTCATGTTCCAGATCTGCGTGTTACGGCGCGGCTAATTGGTACAGAGCTGATCTGGGGGGCTTAATGAAAATGTAAATTCAGGCACATTAATCAAACAATTATTTCGTAACTATGAGACAGACGGTGCTAAACCCAATTAAGAAATAAACAAAGTTAATCAGTGAGCAGAAAACATTTACTAATCATATCGATATGTTGCAAGAAAAGAAATATTAGGCGATAATTTATTAAAGATTCCCAAACCTGCTCCTCTTCCTAATAACCCAGCGCTCCGTCTTCCAGGAAGCACCACTTCGGTTTTATTAAAGCATTTGTTCTGCTTTAAGGTCTGCTGGGCACCAGAGAACAAAAAATATATTACTCTGTGAGATGAATAATTGCATCAATTTAAAATAATAGGGCCAGGGCCCGAACGGGGGAGTGTGGGTGACACCTAATGTTGAGACCGGTGCATTTTGGGCTTAATTATCAGCAGTTAGTGCTTTTCCAGCTCAAAAGTTAATTCCGATTCAGACATAAAAATCGTAAAAAGACATAAAGATGAAAGCCGGTGGGGTTTCTCTTTCCCCTGCCTGCTCTGAGCTTCTTGTCAAAAGCTGCTTGCCTGGCACAATTTCTGGACGTAAATGGGAATATTTCTCCCCCAGATTCCTTCTGCCCAGCCCCCATGGCCCGGCTTCCAGCATCCACTTACTCAGGGAAGGAAAAGGCCCTGTCTCACACCCCAGCACTGGGTTTGGGGTAATTCAGTCTTTTTGGGGCTGCACGCAAACGTTGCTCTCCGGGCAAGGTGAAACCTGCTCAGCTCTGCCAAAAACACCTCTTGCCTTTTCTTTGGCACAAAGTCTTACCCAAGAATCCAATATTTGTTGTCCCAAAGCTGGTTCTAAACTTCCCCTTTGGCCCCAGAGAAGTGCTGGGATGTGGTTCTGGGGTTTTTATCCTTGTCCCTGCTCCTCTCCCATCTTCAAGATGAGGGGAGGGATGAGGCTGAGAGTCGGGGTGTCAGGGGGTGGTAGCAGACCCCCGCCACCACCTCTTGGTGCCCCCTGAGCCCACCGCCACTCCTGGCGCTTTCCTTTTTCCATGTCCCTCTCCCAAGCCATCACTAAGCCCATCTCCCCCAGCCAGGCTAAGCTCTTTATGGAAAGCCTCCATCATTAGGCTAACGACTCTCAGCAAATTGTTTCATCCCGAAAATGGAGTGGTGACGTTGACGGCTCCATCGACAGCAGGAGAGGGGGAAAATCAGGGTCACCTCTTGGACCTTGGTGACCAGGACCTTGGGGACAAGGCCCATCTGGGTGCTCCTTGTCCCAAAACCACCTCGTGTCACCTCTCATGTCCCCAAGGCCACCAGGAGCAGATTCACCCTGGACTGTGAAGGTCGGCTCCCAGGTTGGGCTCTTCTGGGAAGGGGACGCCCCAGTGGCATCAGTTGGGTTTTGGGGGAGAAGGATTCAGTTTTCACCTTTCTGGACCTAAACAGTGGCTGCTGCTTGTCTGTAGAGAAGTTGCCACATTTCAAAATGCCCCTTTCCACACCAATGCTTAAAAAGTACCCCCGGCATAGATGTGCACCTGCCTTCCCTTCGTTGACATTTAAGGAGGAGCAGATTTGGATCACCCCATCCCCAGCCCAGCAAGGACCACCCTTTCCATGGCTAAAGCAATGCGATGAGTTCCCACCCCAACCTGTGGACCAGTGTCTCCCCACAGCTCACCAGGGCACAAACACCTTCCCTGGATCATTTTTCAACCGATTAAATATAAAAAGACCCAAGTGCAGCTCATATTTCAGCATTAATGGTGCTGCCAAATATCATCACGTCGGCGTTGCTTGTAAAACAAAAGCGGTCGATAACGTTATCTCTCCGGGAGAGCCGCTCCAGCACAGGATTATTCCTGTGTGCACCCAGCCATGCTCTCAGCACCACAGCCCTGCAGTGCACCCCTGCACGGGGACCTTCTGGGGTTTATTTTCCCTTTCGCTGGGTTTTTAATTCAGCAATTAACGCACTTTGCATCGGGCTTCTGCTTTCTAATGAAGCGCAGAGGGGCTGCAGCCCAGGGCGGTTACGGGTCAGGGTGAGCAATGAGGAGGGAACCATGGGGTAGCCAGAAATCTGGTATTTCCCATCAGAAGAAGCCATCATCTGCATGGTCCAGCCAAAAGCAGAGGCCAACAGCAGCCCATGCAAGCCCCTGTTTACTACTTTGAGCAAACACAGCCATAGAAACTCAACAGTTTGCCTATTGCATACAAAAATTCAGCTCATGCCTCTGAATTATTCACGTGTGGCTCTGTTTTCACTAATATTAAAAAGCCGCTGTTGTGGGAAACGCTGTTCCTTTCCATCCCACACCTTGTTCTGCTCAAGCCCTTTGCTGGGGAAGAAGAATGGAGTATTTTGCAGTAATCCTGAGCCTCCTGTCCGGGATGCAGCCACTCATACATTGAAACCACTGCACATATGGGAATGGGTGGAAAAAAGGCTGGTGGTGAAGGGCTTGCTAGAACCTGCTGCATGGAGGAGGCTGGTTTGGGTATAAATACCAGATATTCAATATATATAGCATGTTTTGATGGCATGACTGGCAGGTTTTCCTGCCTGGCTGACTCCAAAGGTTTATTTCTCTGAAAATTTGGGGATGGGCAGAACTTTGGAGATGTCCCCCACAGTTGGGACATGGGATCCAGCCGCTGGAGATCCCATCTGCCTTTTGCAGCTGAGGAGGAGCCATGTGTATCTGAATCATTTGGATTTTAAAAATGAAAATAATCAATAAATAATGGGTAAAACCCTGATTTGCCGAGGCTTTTGAGATCCTGGCTGCATCACTTGGGGTTTCCATGGCAGAGTCTCATCAGGGGGATAACGATCAGGATGGAGCTCTGCCCTTAATTAAGGATGCTGACCCTGGTGCGAAGAGGAGTGACGAAGACACCCACAGATTTCTTAGGCTCCTTCTCTCTCCAATTCAGCCCACGTCATTTACAAACACCCACAAATGCTCCCCTCAATGCCAATTCTCTTTCACCCAACAGCTATGCTTTTTATTTTATTTTTTTCAGTTGGCCAGAGCTTTTCTTTTGCAGTCTTGACCCGATCAAGATGAGTCTTTTTTGCTTGGACAGTTTTTGGAAGGAACTCATTTATTGAGATGGGGTTTTTTTCCACAGTGCTGCCAGAAAACCTGAGGAATCAGTCATCTCCGCAGCCCTAATGGCTTCAGAAAACCTGCTCAGCTCTCTCAGAAGCAGATAAATGCAGTTTCCAGCTTGACTCCAGCTCCTTAATTCAGCTCTGAAGGCGGGTGCCGGGCTCCCGCTGCCTGATTGCCTGTGATTTTAGGTGAGGGACTTTAAATCATCGCCTAGCAGCCCCAAAATGTACCCAAAAGGTGCTCTGCGTTGTGGGATGGGAATGCAAAAACGGGTTTGCATCACCATCCCCACTGCCCCGCTGTTTCTCACCTCCCGTTGCCCTTCCACCAGGCTCACCTTCTGCAATGAACTGGTCCCAGTTCCTATTAACTCACCTGAGTTACAGCAAAACACCATTTTCCAGCTCTGAAAAAGGTTTTGAGACTTCTTCTTTTAGAAGAAGCTGTAATATAATTAATCTGGGCTGATTAAATTAATGGAGATGCCACCACAGCACGGACTGAGTAATGCTTTAAGGAAAGAGGAGCTGAACACAGTGGCCCCGTTTTAAGCATCACCACAGGGACTGTCCCAGCCCATACTGGTACCCAGTGCATCTCTGCATCCCACCTGGAGGGATGGATCCAGTGGCATTGGCTGGAAAATGGCCTGTACAAGGAAATCAGCATTATGGCCAATTAATATTAATGTGATTAATCAAATTACTCTGCTCCCTGGTCCAATGATGCTCGCTGTTTGCATGCACACCCATTGTTTTTGTTTAAGAGCAAGCAGAGACTATTGTAACTGGGGATTTATGGTGGATGCCAACCACTCTGCTCTCTAATGGCAGTAACTTATATTCTTATCATGCTGCATGCAGTAAAAAGGGCTGATACTCATTCCCGGGATTTTTCTTTCCCCAAGAAAGTCACCGAAACTCACACAACTACTAAAAGGTGGCTCCGTGTGTCCATATATCACTGGGAGGAGGTGTGGATCACCCAGGCGTCTTCATCGGCCTCTCCCGCTTGGGACCCAACATCACCCTGCAGAAACGAAACCAACCCAAACCTCAGTTTCCCCCCAGGAAAGGTTCTGATGGACTCTCTGAACCCCACTGCAGATTTTCTCTATCTCTATGGCCTCTCGTAGCTGGTTCTGCAGTGGGCCAGCAGCCCAGAGGAGGTGCTAGCCCCAGCGCTGCGCATCTGAGTGAAAGAATAACAGTTTATTTTTAGGCTGACGGGATGAAAGCCATTGATCTGAGCTCATAATTACATCGTTATCTGTGCCCTACGAGATAAAGAGATTTCTAGCTGCAGGCTTTTTGAAAAGCTGGCCTTCAAAGCGGATAGAAGAGGGATTTATTTAGTTGAGCTCCTCTGTTTTTTAAGTGAAATGTTAAATAGTAAAAAGTTTGCTTTTATTTATTTTCTTTTATTTCCCCTCAGAAGATGAAAGGCTGGGAAAGGTTTCTCTTCAGTGAAGCAGGAGACCCTCAGTGTCCTCCTGATGCCCTGGGATCACGCAGGACATGCTATGAGAGCTCCATAACGAGCTCTTTGTATGAATTACACCCCAAGGGGAGAGGGTAGCAGAGGGCACTGTAGGATGCTGGCATAGGTTGGGCCATTGGGTGCTGCCATGACCTTCTGGAGCACCTTGGAGAGGAGCTATGTGGCCATACGCTGAATTTTGCATCTCCAGGAGAGGAGCAAGAGCCCAACACTTTATCACCACCTTCATCCCATTGCTTTTTGAGTAGGAGATGTCTGCTCCACTTGCCGACCCCGTAGCTTTTCCTCTGTCATTGTTCTGGCCGCTCTCCAGGACCAGCAAGGGACCTGCTTCCACATCAACCGCTTAGCGCGCCCACTGTCAGCTGCGTTTTGCAGCCCTCTCAATGAAGAGCAAATCTGTATTGATTTCAGAACAACTAGAGCTGTAAATTACTGGTCATGACTGGCTTGGCCAGTACCGAGATGAGAATCCATTGATCTCACCGAAGGTCTAAATCTAATTAGCACGCAAGGAAAGCGGTTGGAACAGCAGAAGGATTCAGATGTTCTGAGATGTAATTAAAACTGCAAAGCTACCTACAAAAGCAGAACATGCAAATAACCATCCTGATCAAGCGCAATTTGCAATCCGAGGGCTTCTTTTTCAGAGAGGCTGGGAAGAAAATGGGAGCAGAAATATCAATCAGGGGGAACAAAGGACCCTCTCTTATCCGCATGGATGCGCTCAAAAATGCCTGTTTCTCTCTTTTGAAGCATTTTCCATTCAGGACTTCAGAGCCAACTACAGCTGGTGCTGTCTTACCCACAATTAAATAAGGGGGATCTGAATCCTGGGGGATATGGGGATGCTCCTCACTCCAGTGCTTGGCCATGGTGGGAATCCCATGTGGGGAGCCCCAGTGCAGGAGCTGGGATCTCTCAACTGGGACGTCTCCATTGGTCACTCGTGGCACCAACACCGGACAGTGGCAGAGAGGAAAAATCGATGGGGAGCTCTCATGCGGAAAACTCCTAATAAAAGGAAGTTAAAGCTCAATTTTAAGGCTGCTAGACATCTCTGGGAACTGTTTTTATAGAAGACAAAGACCCAACTATTTCCTGCCACTGAAGGTTTGGAAGAGAACAAGCTTTAGCAGCAGAAAAGGGGGATGCAATCAGCCCCACTGCACTCAGTGTACCCGCTAATTACAGCGATGATGGTTTGCTCCTTCTTCCACCCACCCCACCTAAAACACCACCACTGGCAGCCTCTGGGAGCGAGCACACGTATAGCTTCCCTACATCTGGAAAATGACCCATTTTCTCTGCTCAAGCCTCATAGCACCCAGCATGACATAACCAAAGGGCTTTGTACCCGTTGTCCTCACAAGCCGTCCCTCTCCTTGTCCTCCAAAGACAAGACAACATGTCCTGCAGCTCACTGGGAGCTGGTGTCATTTTTCCCCTTTTCCTTGGAGTTTGCCCCCAAAGAGGAGATCACGTCAGACAGCTCGGTCACTGCTGTGATGTTTAACCTCTGGTTATTTCCCTGCCAGCATGCATGAGAACACGAGGTCTTCTGCTGACTGGTGGGAGAACACGAGGTCTTCATTAAAGCAATACATAATTAGCACCATATGACCATTTTAAATACCTCGGGGATTTTTCTATACCACTCATTACTGCTGCTCTTATGAGTACAACCTAATTACCAAAAAGTGGTATCTAACTCACCATTTTAACCTTTTTGTTCCACGATGAGTCCATCTGACCACTGATGGTCATGGGGAAGGTGGTCCCTGCCCTACAGGTCTCTCCTGGGCAATTATTTCCAAGCCAACTGCAATACACTGTGATGGCACCTCATCACCTCAGGAGGCTTTAACTGCCCAGACCTCTCCTGAAGAGCCACCACCAGCCTGGTCTTGGGGAAATCACGGGCTAAACTTGCAGCGTGTGGGACCTGACATGGGGATGGGGCAGCTCCACCACCACCCCACGGCTGTGATCCATCGAGGCTCAGCGACAGCTTACATGAAGATCACATTGGGGAGGGCACCACCACAATGGGTGCCACTTGAAGGGGTGGGGGGTCCCACCACCGAGATGGGTGATACTGAGGGGGTCCCACCACCAGGATGGAGGGTACTGAGGGGGTCCCACCACCGAGATGGGCAATACTGAGGGGGTCCCACCACCGAGATGGGTGATACTGAGGGGGTCCCACCACCAGGATGGAGGGTACTGAGGATGTCCCTGGTCGTGGCCATCCTTCCAGCATCTCCTGCCCATCCTTCCCACGCCATACCTGGAGCATCAGTGACATCTGCTGCTGTCTCTGGGCATCGGCACCGGTCCCGCCATGCAGCCGCTCTCCATCCACGGGCACTTTCTGGATACACGGAGGGTGCTGGTACCCCTAAATAGACGAAGCCACCACCCGTGTCCCCCTGCCCAGGGCTGGGGCATGACCCCCGTGGAGCTGTCACTCCCGTGAGGCTCCCACCATCCCGGTGTGTGCTTCCCTGCTGGAAATTGAGCCTAAAAATGCCAAAATAAATTTAAAAAAAGAAAAACGAAGAAAGCTGGAGGGGACAGTTTCCTGCACTGGGAAGGTGCATCAGGAGATTCATTTCTTACCAAGTGGGTTTGCTTTTCAAGGGGACACCCAGAAGCTTCAGAGCAAAGCAGCCGTGGTCCTCCCCAGCAGTGTGTATCCATCGTGTTTGCACCCAACGAGGTACAAAGCAAGTGGGAGCCTATGGATGTCCACAACCCAAGATTTTAACCCAAATTGGTCCCTAATCCTTGCATCATCCCTAGGGTGCAGGAGAGTCCTCTCCCCACAGAGAAGGTGCTGCACCCCATCACCCCAAGTCCCTCCTCAGCATCTTGAGCCTAACGAAACTTCACAGCACACCCAAACCCACCACCAAGACCCCTTCCCACACCTAACAGCCCATGCTGGGGTTTGTATTCCCACAGAGAACAAAATAAGTCAAAAACCCATCATATTTGGTATTTTTTTTTCCTTTTCCAATAGTCTCACTTTATTAGATACCACATCAAGAGAGGATGTTGTGCTGCATGCAGCGGAAGACTGGAGTATTTCTAGTTCCTGTGTAACATTTTTCTTTTTTCTCTTAATAGTTGTAAACTGATATTTTGCTGTAAAATCACTGCATGCGAGTTTGAATGCAAACAGCAGTAGAAGAGGCTTTTTTTTTTTTTTTTTTTGCACCATTCCCAATCCATATGTGCATGCTTTATTTACAACAAAAAGAGGTCATTCAGGGCAGAAATTACCGTCAGAAAAACCGAGAAGAGGGTGGCAAACTGAGACGAGGACCGTGGTTTGTACAATACCGAGAGGTGGGACCGGCAAGCTGCACTTCTTTAATTTTTTGGGGGGCAAAGAGATGATCTGAGGATTATTTATCTGAAGGGAGCACAGGCTGAGCAGACAACGTCAGTACAGGACATGGGTCAAGGCAACCTTTAATTTAATGGGTCTGCACATACAAAGGAGGCTGGGCTGCTGCAGCGCTGGAGTAAATTAATAAATGGCTTAGATTTAAAAAAAAAAAAAACCAACAAAAAACCACAGAAAATAAAAGGTAATTTCACACCCAGCCCCACATTTCTGCAGCACAGCTTGGAAGTGGGAAATGCTCCGATTTCTGCTGCAGAAATCCCAGCGCTGCAGCGATGCTTGGAGCAGGTTCTGCTGGGGGAATACTAATCAAGAATAGGAAAATAACTCATCCCATTCAAGGAAACAGCTCTGGTAACTGAGAACACGCCACAGGGGTGCAAGGGCAGTCACAGGACGACAGCGTGAACCCACAGGGCTGGGGTTCGGGGTTGGTACAACATGCGCGGGGTGGGAGATGTCCCAGTGGTGCTTCCTGGGCTGCTATGGCCATTGCGATACTTGAGGTTGTCCAGAGACAGTGAGTGGTACCAAACGCCAACAGCATCAGACTGAGAGCATCCCGGCTCTCCTACTGTTGAGAACAAATCAAACACCTCCACACCATCATTAAAGCGTGGGTTGAAGACAACGGTTCTTATGCAGATTAGGAAAAAACAAACAAAAACTCAAGCAAAACATCAAAGTTTGGAAGACCTCTAACTGTTCCAGCTAATTTCAGTATTTGTGGTATTTTAAAGCAATAATTCTTGCACATGTCAGGTGGGTGTTGGGAAGGGTCTTCTCCCTCGGCTACCCTCCTGCATGTGGTACAGCAAATGGTTGGCAGCAGAAAGAAGGTGGCCAGAGCCTGCCCTTGGGTTTTGGTTACTCACTACCACACAGCCGGGACGTGACGAGGAGGTGGTCACAAGCTTGCAACGTGGGTGGGCTCCTACAGCAACAAAGCCCGCGAGTGCCTTGGGTGAAAGGAACCACACGTGAACCAACCCAAATCTCCATTTCCCTGCGAGCAGAGTGGGTCCCAATTTCTCATTATCGTTATTGTGTTATTGGCGGATCTTCTCAGCAAAGGATGTACCACAATATTGCTCAAAGTGTACCAAAAACCAGAACGAAAGCTCAAGCGGGACTCGCAGGATTACACCGGTGACGCAGGCTTTAGCCTAACCACGACAACACAGATACCAGGCTACGGTCACGACCCACACCAAAGCCAAACAGTTTGTTCGTTATTGCAACTGAGGTATCGAGATCACACAAGCAGAATGGGTTGATGCTCTGACACCAGCGCTCAACATCCCCTACACTGGATGAGATGGCCACACATCCCACCAGGAGACCGGGGAGCTGGGAGCTCGTGGTGATGGGACGAGGCTGGAGGAGCACAGAGCATCACACACACAACGGGAAGGCTATCACGGCGTGCGTGAGGCTGGTGAGAAAGAGGAACAGTCAAAGGGTAGCTATTGCTTGACAAAATTACACACCAGGATAATTCAATGGCACCCCCTTCCCTCCCAAAACAAACAAACAGAAAAGGAATATAAAAGATCTGGGTTAGTTTTCAGGTGGGGACCGGGCACGGAGGATGCTTGGAGGAGGCAGAAGAGTGTTGCTGCCCTGGGACCAGAGGCGTGTAGCAAGGCATGACTGCGCTGGAAGACAGACATCAGAGATCTACGGGGGCTTGGCAGAGGACGGGGCACTCGGGCAGCGGCTCCCTTTAATCACTGGCGACGTGGTTCTCATTTTGGAGGGTGTGCCAGCGCTCGATCTTCTTGTCCTTGTTCTTCAAGCACTCATACCAGTGTTTCAAGCGCTCCCCCTTGGCCGTAATGCCGAGCTGACAGCCGCCTGGAAGAAAGGGAGGAGAAGAGACATCATATTGAGAGATGATGCTGATGTTCCCGTAAACCATTTCCATGGGGACTGACCCCATGTTTGGGGCATTTCTCTCCACCTCCTGGATTTAAAAGGTAGTGGAAACAACCAGAGCTACTCTGCCTGCACAGAAGAACCCATGGGATAATGCTGGAGATGGGACTGTTCAGTGGGTGTGCTGTATTTGAGGTATTTGTCTTTGATTTGGTACAAGCACCCAACCAACCTCCATGGTCCCACCTCAAAAGCTCAGCCTGTGGTTCCTCCACCTCTCCCGTACAGTGAGCACTGTATCAGGAATCAAAACTGCACCCCAGAGCAGAGACTTGCAGCTCACCGATGTAATCGTTCGATTTTCCAATGTCATAATCCCAGACTGAAATGTCCAGCGACTTCTTGGCCAGATCACTGTGTTTGATATCATAGAAGAACTCCTGCAGAAGGAGAAAACCCACATCACTCAAAGCATCCCAGGAAAATGCACCCATAAAACTGCAGTTAAGGGGTTACAAACAGGGGATGCTCATCCCAAGTTGGCAACAGGGAGGTTTTGGCATGTACCAGTGCTGCCCAGCACTGAACTGGTGAAATCTCCCATGGCAAAGTAATTACTAAAATATCCTTGAGTGCAGAACGGGGAAAGGAGCCTCAGCAAGGAACTGAACCTTAGGGAGTCTGTCCTCCACACAACATAGTAACTGGCTAAGTTGATTTAATAATAAAAATTACACCCATCCTTACCTCGTTAAACTCAGGATTCAACGTTTTCTTCTTAATCTGTGTCTTGTGCTTGGCCTTTTTTCCCATGTCAGGTTTCAGCCAACTGGGGGCAACAGAAAACAGCTCAAAACTCAAGTGCAATTAACAGTGTGAGTTTATAAGATAAAAGAAAAGTGAGGTTTTGGACTAGCAAAAGGCAACTGAAGGTATTTAAGGCAAAGAAATGGGTTAGCCAGTCTCCCTTCCCACCTTCCAAAATTATCTAAAATAAACGTAAAATGAGTAAAATCCTGAATATTCTTTTTTTAACCCTGGATTGCCAGACAAGATATGGGAAGCCATAAAGACCTGCTTTGTGCTGAGCTCAACAGATACCTTTAGATATCCTTCCAAACCACACATCGGTCTCAAGTCCTTTTTCCCTCTAAACAATATCAAAATAAGTGGTTGTAGGTGTTTTACGGAGCAAAAGTTGGGTAAACTCTGTGTTTTGCTGGGGAGGAACCTGAAACAGTCAGGGAATATGGAAAATGAGAGGTCAGGCTTGCTCACCAGGGCAATTGCACGGCTGGTCACCAAGTTGGCCGTTGGAAAACCCAGCCAAGAATGTGCAAAAGCACGCAGAGATGGAAAGAAATATGGAAAAAAACTAAGCCAAGGAGTGTTCATCTAAAGAATGTGGGAAAAATTTGGGGCTTGGGCTTCACAGCCTGGCTGCAGACCCAGCACTACATTGTAGAGATGGCATTAATTAGACCTGCGCTGGAAATTGATTTAAAAATGGAAAGCCACCATCCTCTACTGGTGGGAATGGAAAATATATATTAAAAAAAAAAAAACAAAACAACAGAGAGACTGAGAAGGAAAACTACTCAGTTGCACACAGCTACAAAAAGATGTGCAAAATGTTCAACATGAGTTATTGAATGACTTTTAGGGAGAATACAGTATTTTTTCCTGAAGGCCAAGAGAAAACAGCAATGACAACACATCTGCAGTCACAACCAGGAATGACTGCGGGGTCCTCTCCATGTCACAGTTTATGAGGTTCAAGTTAAAACAATCTTCTTCACCCAACAAGCTGCTCCCCCATCACCTCCCTCCACAGCAAAGAGCACCAACGGGTGCAGTGCTGCTCGAGGAATCACAGAATCACAGAACATGAGGAGTTGGAAGGGATCTCAAAAGCTCCCACAGTGCAACCCCCCCAGAGCAGGATCACCAGAGCAGTCACACAGGAACACGGCCAGGGCTTTGGGTGTCTCCAGTGAAGGAGACTCCACAACCTTTCTGGGCTGTCTGTTCCAGTGCTCTGTAACCCTTACAGTAAAAACATTTGTCCTCATGTTCAGGTTGAACCTCCTATGCTCCAGCTTGCTCCCATTGCCCCTTGTCCTGTCATTGGACATCACAGAGAAGAGCCTGGCTCCTTTCTCCTGACACTGCCCTTTGCAAATTTATAAGCATTAATGAGGTCACCCCTCAGTCTCCTCTTTTTCAAGCTAAAGACCCCCAGCTCCCTCAGCCACTCCTCATAAGAGAGGAACATAAGGAGACTCGCTCTGTGTCACAACAAGGCATCGCCAACATGAACCACAGCAAACACCATGGTCTGTATTAATTAAGCTGAATCATTTGTGGTGGCACAGGACAGGAGATCCGTGGGCTGCTGGGTTCAACCAGCATGGGGGTTTATGGGGCAGCAAGTGGGGCACGTGCCCCTCATCATGCACAGAGGGACACCAAGCCCTCCCCAGCCTGCAGGCATGGGGGGATCACAGTCAGGGAGAAGGATCTCTTGTCCTCCAGCTCTGCAGCTACAGGGCGAATGTGGGAACCTACATTTGCATTTGGGAACCTACAGGGAGTGGGTGAACTTAAGGGCTAGGTCAGTCTCACCAAGCTTCAGTCATGGCAGGGGCACTCAAGCAGAGCAGCACTCAAGGGCAGCTCAGTCCTACATGAGATGCTTGGGAAATGCTCTCCCCTCTCCAGTGGTTTTGGAAGGAGCTCTCAGAGCATCAGTTACCACCCAAGGACAGATGGTGGCTCCATGACCACACGTTACTGCTCTACGGCAGCCCCAGGTCCCGCTTACAGCTTAACAAAAGGGTCCGAGTATCCGTTGGCGTCCATGGCTGCTAAATGCACGCAGCGCACGATGCCGACGATCAGGCCACCCTGCTGGGTGCTGTACATGAGGGACACGAGGATCTTCCCACGCTCCTCCACATCCCCACCGCGATCTACCTGCAAGACACAACGACCAGAGATGGGGACACGGGGGCTGAGCGAGGAAGGTGGTCAAGTGCAGAGCGGATGAGACAAGATGGATACAAGGGGATCTTTTTTTGCCCCTCATAGGGATACAAAATGGCTCATACTTGGGAGATGATGGGTGAAATGTGAGGAGTACGTTGTCCTCCAAGGACTCTTACCTCCTCCTCGTACAGTGCCATCCCACGGGATGAGCCAGTTGTTCCAGCACGCTTCATCTTGGGTGGGGAAGAGGAAAAGAGAGACTGTCATGAGTGACCACAGCTGGGAGAGGCACCGTCCGGCAAACAACACACCCCCAGGAGCCCAGCCTCTGGAGTGGAAGGGGACTCAGATACATTCATCTCGGGGACATGGTTTGGTGATGGACTTGGCAGTGTCAGGTTGATGGTTGGTCTCGAGTCACTTCCCCTGGATTCCCACCACACTCTTATCTCCTGGCCTTGACGTGTCACATCAGCCCAGACGTGGGAGGGAATCCAGCTCCTGAAGATGCCAGTGAAGTCAGGCACCTACCACTTTTGGCTGGTTCCAGCCCCAAGTTCACCTCTACCCCCCTCCCATGCCACTTGTCAGCAACCTCAACGTTAATGGTAACAGAAAGCAATTTCACAGGAACTCACTGGTATTACTCTCTCCAAGCAGATGTTGAAGTTCTTTTTCTGGTTGGCTTTGAGTTTTTTCAAGGAAACTCTAGTTTCTCCAATAAACTCATTGTGGCCAAATTTGTCTTCATCACACACGGAGATCCTGAAGGGAACAGGAAAGGTGACCATCAACCAGGCTGGAGCAGTTCCTGACTGTGGAGCACAAAACTGCTCTGCAAGGGCACTGCTCGGGGGTGGACAAAGCAGAGCAGCATCAAAGCCTCCATCCATCTGGCTCTCCTCTGAACAAAAGCAGCCAGAAAACCAAACTTCTATTTCGCCAGAAAAATCAACTTTTTTAATATGTGCTTTGTGATCAGGCAAGAAATCAAAAAGGTGGAATTTTCCTGTAGGGAA
>NW_010208277.1:19715-22499 GCF_000695765.1 Mesitornis unicolor
AACACCAAAAATTTTTAGAGACATCTAAATATTTTGCCAAGACGCTGTCAAATTATGCACAGATTTACATTACACAAACATCTATCCTGATAAGAACAGTAATGCCAATAATTTAATATTAAATAACAGGGTCAAAATGCTTTTCCATCTCTCTGAAAAAGGACCTCTAAAACCAGCATGTTCACAGGAAACACGTTGATGCTGACCAAAAACTCTGCATTTCCAGGTGCTCTATCAACACCTGCACAGTGTCCTCCTGAGGAAGGTGGCTCATGATGCTCTGTGCAAGAAGACTCATGGTCCCCATATCCCACCGCACCATGGGACACCCCAGCTCCTCCGCTTGCCTGAGGGTTTTCCTCTGCATGTCCTCATCTGTGATGCCGTGGTACACCAGGGTCTCATTCCACACTGGGTTACGGGTGTTGCGCAGCGTCTTCGTCCTCAGCTTATTTGACTACGGCATCAAAAGAAAGCACGGCAGAATTACACCCCCAAACTCCTCCACACCTAAATTTCGGCTCCTGGCAGAGAAGCTTCATCACTTCTGGCTCACAAGGGGTGGTTTGTCTGGGGCATGGAGGACTCTGCAGGATGTCACCACTGTCCACTATGAGCCATCAGCTCCAGGTGAGCACCACCAACCCAACCAGGTGGACTTTTATGCAAGCACCGGTCACTCAGTTGCCTGCAGTGGCCAGGGCTTTCTTTACTGCCTGCAGTTTACTCACTCAAGGATAATTGTACAATAAAGTTTAACTTAATAACTTTTAAAATTTATATTATTATTTTTAATAAATTTCAGTCAGACTAAAATGACACTAAAAATCCAAACTCTTTCCTTATCATATGACCTATAGCGCTTGCCTGTGTTCCCACAAGAGATCTAACCTACAGCACAGGGCAGGCTGCGTGGGGCTTGGGTAATGGTCCAAAGGAGATGACAGCTTGTGAAACGGGGAACTCTGTCACCTGTTCATGTGCTTTTCATTAATGTGTGTGCAAAAGAAAAAAAAAATAAAAAAATAAAACAGAAGAATGGTAGAAACCAAAGAAATTCCCAAGATCACAACACCTCAATTTACTCTGCACAAGACGTTACTCAATGGTTATTTCTTTGCAGCTCTGAAGCAAATGGATTGTTCAAACTCTGGTAATAATTAGAATTTGTGTCTAGTGTTTTGTGATGTGTTAACAGCATTGCTTCCTCCAGAGCTCGCCTCCTTCCCCAAATCCCATCCCTGCCTGTAAGATGAGCTGTTCCTTGGGTACAGGAGAGCATCTGCAAGCACCGATGCTTTTCAGAGAGACCTCCTGGGTAAAACAGCAGCAGTGAGCGACTGTCAGAGAAATGAAGGGGAGGAAGCTCGACACAAGGCAGGGACCTCAGGGGGCTCTGAGAAACCTCAGCTCCATCTCCAGCCCAAAATGCACCTAAACCAGGCAAAGCCTCACCTTGCTGGCTCCAGGCAAGAGGTGCAGTTTGACGTAGGGATCTGCCAGGCCGTTTGAGTCCATTGGTTTTAAGCCCTAAAAGATAATAAAGAAAACATGGGGTGTGAAACCTTGAGCAGAGCCAGAGGGACCTAAATTGGTGAAAGAAAGGGGGAAGAAAAAGAGGACACCACTTACTTTGGCCTTGATGAGGGTGCAGTGCAGGGAGCTGTTCTCCTGGTCGTAGAGCAGGCTGAACTCCAGTGCTCCCAGTGTAGCTGAGAGGAAGAAAAAGGAGGAGGAATTGGAAATAGGACCTTGTTAAAACCCTAGCCAATAACTGCATTTAATAAGCCCAAATTAGTAATAGTTAGAAAGATTTGTGGTTAAAATGTAAAGGCCATTTAATGTGTTGGCATCAAATTGCTACCCACAGACACAGCCAAAGTCACGAGCTCCGGTTACCAAAGCTTTACTGAGGTGGAAGTGCCCAGGGAGGGCAACTGGGGCTTTTGAACTGACTTTAATATTCAGCAGGCAAAGGAAGAGGCAATGGTACAAACACTTCTGTGGGCACAGCTCGGGGAGGCAATGCCCCCAGGACTGCCTTGTAAAGGTGTTTCAGCTCAGGTGGCCAGCATCTCCTTTCAAGGCTTAGTCCCCATTTTGATCTGTTTAGAAACCAGCCCTCCCTTGACTTCACATGGAAAAGACTGCAGGAGGATGGGTTAGCATAGGACTTCAGCTGGGTCCATCCGCTCCTCTCCAAGCATCGTTTCACACTCGCTCTTTGCCCGGAGTGGCTCCCCTCATCCTAGGTGGGAAAAGGCTGGACAGGCGAGGCACTGCCCTGCCACAGATGCTGTCCCTCACACAGCAAATTCCCTTTTTAGGAGAGCAAATGGCTGAACAACAAGATCTCAGAGTGTAAAGGTACCAAAACCACGGAGCCTTTCCTACAGACAGATCCAGTGGCATTTCTCACAGTGAAGGATGCTTGGATAGAAAGAGACAGCCACCTTCAGGACTCAGATTTGGGAATGGGAAGGTGGTGTGAGCACAGAGCCCAAACCAAGTCAGAGCTCAGTAATTTTATTGCAAAACCGACGAAAGATGCCATGAGCTGCGCTGAACTGACCGAGCAGGGACAGCCTGCAAGCCCCTGCCCAGCTCCCCGCAGGGAAGCAGCGTTCCCTGAGACTCCCGACCTCATGGTCCCGCAGCAGCCACCTCCTCAAAATCCCAGTTTTCCCAAAGAAACAGCTCCCTCCCCTCCGGCCGGGTGTCCCGGGTACGTACTGCCTTCATCAGAGTCGTAGCTGTTGGCATCCTCCTCCTCCTCCTCCTGGG
>NW_010208278.1:0-38920 GCF_000695765.1 Mesitornis unicolor
GGCCGCACCCCCCGGCGGGGCTTTGACGAAGTTGAGAGTCGTGAGGGAGACGGGGGAAGCTTTGTGGATCCCCGCGCTGCAATGCTTTAACCGCCCGCACCGAGCCCTTGCTGTACGCTCTGGTCTCAGTACGGGGAGGTCCTCCTGGGGAGGTAAGCCTGGTAATTAACGGGCACAGCACTACCGAGTGCTGGCTCCGGGGCTGGACCACAGCAGAGCCACCGAGAGAACCAGGGATGCCTGTCCTTCAGGTCTGCACTCTAACCTCCAGGTTAGAAACCAGCCTGCTGGAGACTAAGTGGGGTTTTGTGCAGTTTCTGAAGCATTTGTGAGTTTGCCCTTTAGAATCAGTTGGCTGGCTCTTACACTTGGGTCTGTGAAGCATCCTAAGGCTGCTTGGATCTCAATGACTCATCGAGACCCCTGGATTTTACTGCACATTAGCTCAGCTGCAGTTGTAAGCATGTCAGCCTCCAGATCCTGGATGCAGAAGTCGGTTACAGTGGCTGGAAAAGGCTCTGTATGCTGGCTAGCCTCTCCATTTTCTGAGCACAACTTTGCTCTCCTTTCCCTGCGCCTGCCTGTACCCCTCCCTGTACCCCCCAGGGATACATCCCTTTCTTCTCATGCATCAAGGGACACATGTTCTGGGGTGGTCATCTGGTGAACTGTTGGGGGAGATTGAATAATGTGCACGTTGTGTTTGAAATGCCATCTTGTTTCCTCCAAGTGTTTTTGCAGATCAAAATCTCAGCTGGTGCTCAGCGCTCCTCCGTAGGCCTTCAGGCCTGGGATGTGGATGGGTGGTTTTTCATGGTCGGAGAGAAGGTTGTCTGAGAAGTGCTTACTGTAGGCGTTTGTGCACAAACAGTGGTGTGCTGCTGCAGGTCGGTCAGGAGGTACCAGAGACCGGACAGTATGTTTAGAGGTTGCTGAGGTGGAGCTGAGCAGTGCAGATCCCAGACTGCAGCCCTTGTCGGTCTGAACACAGATCTCGCCATGCTTTGCATGTTGTCACCTGGGACTCAAAGGGACTTTTGCTTCTGGGCTGTACTCTGTGTGAGCTGCCACCTTTCCTAGACTGGAGCAGACCATGGTGGGAGGGTGGCTCAGTGGCAGACAGGCCTCCTGTGATGCCACAAGTCTGTTAGTGGTTTTTGCATGGCCATTTCTTGAGACCTGCTGCTGAATGGACTGGTTTGTGCTTGTGAGGGAACCAGGACTGAGCTCTGCCTGAGGAATGAGCTGTGGTAGCATAATGTGTGTCCGAGAGGCATGATTCGGATTTACTATGGTTTTGTGTACGTGGGGATATTAACTAGTTTAAAGTTGCATCAGCTTCTGTTTGTGTCCAAGGCTTTAACAGTTGAAGGCAAGACCCAACATTGCTCCCTTCCCCAGGTGGGGTTAGCGGGCTGGAGAGGCTTTTGAAGGTTTGGTGTGACTTGCTGTGTTTGCTAAGCTATGTTGCTTTGACAGGGAGGAAGGCAGCCTCCTTGAGCCTGATGACTTAGTGCGTAAGGGAACCCAAGGCGTGGGCCAGGCAGAATGTCTTTTGAATCAGAATAAATACTGAAAACCAAACCAAAACTGCTAAAGTTGCACATAAAAAAGGTCAGGCGTCCTGACCAGCCTTGAAGCTGTCTCATGGAAGGGCTGGATGCCCTCATGGGAAGTGCTGTGCAGAGAGCTCTCCTGGGCTGTTCATGAGGCACCCTTTATCTTGGCTCAGGGCACCCTTTATCTTTGCTCTGAATACTGCTGGCTTTGCAGAGGGAAATGGCCTGGGTCCTGGCGCTGCCTCTGCCAGCTGAGCATGATTGGCTTTATCTTGTGGAAAATGCGCTGCTTTCATCCATCCTGGAGGTTTTGTGGGACCTTGCCGGGCTTGCAGCAGTTGCATGTGAGACCTAGAAAGAGACCCAAAGTCAGTTCGCAGGCCAACAGAGACGGCTGTGCTGATCTCTGCTGTCAGGGATGTCATCTGCTCTCAGGTGAGATCCACATGGGAAAATGCTTTTTCTTCCCATCTTTCCTCTTCATCTGAAGCTTTTGTTCATTTCTGGATTCATACTGACACTTTCTGTCAGCAGAGGGGTTCAGGAAGGAGCGGATCGTGTGGGTTTTCTCCAAGTGAGGGCCTTTCCAGAGCAGGGGAAGACTGGAGCAATGGCTGTGGCTGCCTGCAGCCAGACCCAGGTTCAGGGAGAGAGGAGGCCATTTCGGAAAGCTCGTGTCAGAGCCCGTGTTCTGCCGAGACGGCTCTCTCCTAGTGCACGGTGCTGGGAGGAAACTTGTGAATAGCCCATTTGCTGGAACTTGGGGCTCTGAGAAAGGTCACATACAGTGCAGCCTTGAGAAAGCTGCTTATGCAGGTGGGACAGGTGAGTCAGTGGCTTCCTCCTCGATTTCCGTCATAATCCCACTCTTCGAAGCGAGATGTGCTCTCTGCCTGCGCCCCAGCAGCTTCCTGCATCTGCTACATTTGCCTCAACCTTGCTGGTTGCTGTTGGACCCTGCCTGAGTGATGCAGCCCTTTCCAGGCCACTGTCACCGAGTTGGGCAGGGAGGAACAGGCTACTACCAAATTTCTGTCACTCTCTTTTTGCTATTTGGAGCGTTGTTGCTTGCCTTGTATTTAGCAATGGCAGCTGAGGAAGCCAAGGGAGGCAGAAGGGCTGTTGCCTGCGCAGAGAAATGTTTAACTCTTGCCTTCACAGCTCCCTTCCCCGAGTGTTGGCAGCTCTCAGGTTGGCTGATAGGAAATGCCGGTCATGTTCCCGAAATGCGCTTGTGTTTGATCACTTAAAAGACGAGGAGGGTTTTTGTGTGCTGTTTCCTCTTGCTCTGGGAAAAAAAAATGCTGCTGCCCTGGTGCCTGGGCAGAGGGGAGAAGGGGGAGCCCTGGAAAGGAAGTAAAATCCAAAGAAATGTGTCACCAGCAGAAAGAGCAATTGTTTTCCTGCATTTACATTGCAAAGCATTGTCCTGTTCAGGCAGCCAAGATGTTTGACAGCCAAGATAATACATTTATATTGATGTAATTAGCGGGACGTGGAGTTTGCTGAATGGCTTGGGGGCAGCATGCTTTTCAGTCTAACTCCAGCAAATAGATCAGGGAGGATTGGAAAGCTGCCGTGGCTTGCTAGAATTGGCCCTTTGGGTTTCTGGAGGTTGAGTACATAACTGCTGATATTTCCTGTTGTGCTGTACCCTGCCTAGTTGAAAAGAAAATAACTTGAGGGAACACGGGGCTATTTTTGCCAGCTTGAGATGATCGAGTCTGATTTCTAAAAACTGAAGCTGAGTCTTTAGGCTTGCACGTTACACACAGTATTGGAGTGATACCTCTGTTCCTCTACGGATGCATGCCTCTGCCAATGGTGTAAACTCTAATGTGTGTTCATAAAGAAAAAAAGAAACAGCTTTTCTGTTCCTGCAGTGCACCCCCTTTTGTGGCAAGCCAGGGCGCTCACTAAACACTGTGGGCCCGAACAGCATCAGCATTAGGGGAGAGGGGTGATTGCACTGCATCAGGGAGGCCAAGCCGGTGTCTCCCCCAGTCCTGAGACCAGTGTTAAAGCAGCAAGGTTATCGATACCCATTCACTTCGGTAAAATAGAGGCCGAGACCTTATGAAGCTGTCGTTCCTCACTGGTGATATCACCCATTTCTGACATGACACTTCCTGCTGCACCAAAGTTTCCCCTTCAGCATCTTGTTCCCGGCACCAGCCCAGATGATTTTGGTTTACTGAGGATATCACAGACAGCTTCCCAACTTGCATTGTGTCGTGTTCCTCTGACAGCAGAAGGCCCTTCTGCTCCTGTAACAGAAAGGTTTGCAGAGAAGCTGACTCTCGCATCGCTTTACCAGGTGACACGTTAGCTCCCTCATATTTGTGTTGGTCCATGGAAGTGGAACCATGGCATGAGGGTCCTCTTGTGCTGGGCTGTGTCCTCCTGCAGCAGCTCTGCTCCAGAGAGGCTGGAGCACTGATGTGGTCAAGGTCTTGCTCTCCAGATCATCCCTGTCGATCACCTGCCTGAAAGACTCGGGCCAGCAGGCAGAGCTCGGGCACTCCTTGGAATTTCAGCACGGCCAAAAGGCTTTATTTTAAGCTGCTGGGTGTTAAGCGGTTTCTTTTCCTAGCCCATGCATATGCAAACACGTCTCCTGCAAGAAAAATGACGTGGTGTCACATACGCTGATTGGGGTACTCTGTCCTCTGGTGTTTGTCTTGCTCTCTCTCTCTCGCTGCCATAAGTCTTAAGCCTTTCCAGTGAGTGGTAGCAGCTTGACCATCTGAGTGCCTCGGAGATGCTGTGGAGCTCCCTGTGTAGCCAGTGCTGTACAGACCCTTGGGCTAAAAGGATCAGGGTGGTCCTTTTGAACCTTAGTCAGTCCCTTATTTACTTTTTACTGGTCCCTAGTGGTGTCTCTTGCCTGCTCCGAAACATCCTCCGTTTGTTGGTTTGATTCCAGTATCAGCACGTGTCCAGGTGTACACCACAGGGCTGCTTTTCTCCATTGCCTGGACAGCTCAGTGGTGCAGAGCTGCTGGAAGAGAAAAGCTCGATGTGAATTCACCATAACCTACCCCAGGGACATCACACTCTACCCAATGGTGTGGCTGTGGAGAGAGTGGGCAAGGTGGTGGGAGCAGAACCGCGTCTGTTGCTCTTGCGTGCTTCTGCTGGGCTCCCGAAGAGGCTCAGTGATCACAGTGTTCTGACTGAGTCCTTATTTGCTTTTTTTGCTCCTTCCTCAATCTAAATAGAGAAACTGAGAGTGTGCTGGTGAGCCAAACAATTATGGACACGGGTTCTTGTTTCCATCTGATAAAAGCCATCCCAAAGGAGACAGCACTTTTGCAAAGCATGAATTTCATTAAAACGGGTTGTTTCGAGAGCAGAGAATATGAAGGGGGAAGGGGAATTGTCTTAAGGGAGGGAAGTTGTATTCAAACGTCATGACTCCTGGGGGCGGGATGGGCACATTTGACATAATCAGAGGAATTTGCACTTTTGAATTTCCAGTAGATGTAACTGCTAACGATGTCCTGGCCCTGTGGAGTAATTAACATCTGTTTCTGTATTTGAACATTCAGGCAGTGTGCCCCTCCAGACATCCCTGCGTTCACATCCAGACCCCTTGGGAGATCCTGCTCTGTTGCTAATTGTCAAGAGGTGTCCAGAATCCTTATCGTTAAGATCCTGCTGTGCTCCTGAGGTGTTGCATTACCTGTTATGATGACATCTCTCACCAGAATGCTAAGCAGCAGCTGCCGCCAGAGAAAGTAAGGCCAGTGGTGGGAATAGAACTATAAACTCACAGCCAAAGGTGCTTAAGCCACGAGTGAAGAACCTGAGTTGACCCAAAAGTGGACCAGTTCCTGTCTCCAAGCTGGACCGAGCTCCAGCCCATCGCCAGCTGGATGCTACAGGAAGCACAGAACCTACTGAGAGCTGTTGTTCAAGTGGATGCTGACTGAGTGACCTAAAACGGGAGGTTGGTTGCATGTGCTGATGCAATGCTGATCAGCTGGAGCCTCAGCAGCTGTTAATTCTTACGTGCGTTTCTTTCCTCTCTGTTCACCAGCTTGGTGCAGCAGCCGCTCCTTCAAGTGGGCTTGGTGTGCTGCCGGCAGCGCTGTGCAGACACCATCTAGCATGCTCCTCGAACTGTGCCGCTCAGCTGGTGCCAACAGCAGCCGTTCGACTCCAGGGACGCCAGGCTGACTTCACACCGACTGGGTGTTGGACCTGCAGAGCAGAAACCGTGTTGGGTGAGAGGCTTTTCTGACTGTACTTGGCTCTGTGCTGGAAGGGACTGAAAGGAAAAAGACCATTTCTCCTCTGGTCTGTAAGCACGGTTACCCCGCTTCTTGTTGCGCACGCCTCTTGTTCTTGTCTTTCTTCCTTGTTTTAATGCTTTCTCTGAGTGTTCCCCTCCTTGCTGTCTGTGTGAAGGCCATGTGCTCTTACAGGTAGGAATACTGGTGTTCTCTGACTTTCTCATGAAGAAGAAGTTGAGTGGAAAAGAAAATGTGAGGTCTCCCAGGACCTTGCAGTCTTAAGCCATGAAAACTGCGTGACTGTCCCAGGGTGTGTTTGAGGCAATGCAAGGGCAGGGAAATAAATTAATCTAAGAAACTCTGTATTGCTTTGCCTGCAATAACCATAGTGCTGTGACAGTTCCCAGCCCAGGATTTGGACAGAGAGGTGACTATGTTTTACCTTATGTTGCTGAGCTGCTCTTAGCCTGGCAATTCAGAGCCTGTTCTGCAGAGATATGATAAGGTGATGGAAAACCAGTCTAAGCTTGTACCTTCAGGATACACTTGTGCTATCCACTGCAGGAGAGCATCTGATGGTGGTGTCATTGTGTTTGAATGAGCAAGACTGTTGTGGCTTTATCCCTGGCGAGGGCTTTGGATTAATTGAATGGATGCTAGTGTGCTGTGTGTTGGCTGCTCTGGTCTGCCTGGATGCTTGTGGCCTAGCTGGAGTCTCCATGTGACTTTGGTGTCTGGCCTCAGCTGAAGGTCTGCAGGAATCTCTTATGATTTGGGGTCAGTGTAGCCAGGCTATGGGTGCTCTGCTCTTTGAGTGGTGACTCTTACCAGCCAGGTATTAGCAGAGACCTGCGCTGTGGCTAGTTCTCAGCTGTGTGCGGGGTGAAGGAATGTACCTGCTCTTGGATCGGTTTTGGTGCATCTTGTGAATGCTACTGCGGGTGTGTAAAGCCTTTGTTCCCATTGCCTGGCCTTGCCATGCAAGGTGCTTTAGCAAGCAGAGCCTGGTGGAGGGAAGGCTGGAGGTCTGTTGCACCACATGAGGCTAAGGCAGCTGTCTGTGTCCTGCAAGGCATTTGAGAGTGACTCTTGCAATGTGATCTCCTCTCCATCTGCCTGTTTGGATTAACATGGGTTCAGGATGCAGCCAGCTGGTCTTGGTTAAGAGGCCAGCCCTATTGCTGTGCTGGGAGGGATGTTGGATGGCCTGTTAGGGCTGGCTTTGCTGTAGTAAAGGCAGCTTCTTACTCAGAGCATCTGCATTGTGTTTCAGCCCTCTCGTCTTAGAGTACAGCATTTTCCTCATGTGATCATTATATTTGTTCAAATAACTGCTCTCATGGGCAAATATTGCTTAAGGCGTTGTGTAATTGAACACATCCTACAGTTCCAGCTATATTGGTGTAGCTGAAGAGGGGAGCCGCTTGTGATGGAGACAGTAAGCCGGTGTAGCTACTCTGGTGAGGAAAAGGGAGTATCGTAGTGGTGTGGGGCACTGTTATAACTGTATCACGTTGGTTGTACCAGGTGTTACTCCAGTCGTGTAATTTCTATTACAGTAATATCTCCTAACAGAAATAATGGCATGACTGCGGCATCAGAGTGTGGAAGGATTCATGTGTTTTTCAGGATGGTGCAGGACAGACTGCAGATGTAACCTGGAGGTGGAGGGGGTGAGCAGTAATGTGATGTTTCTCCATTAGGTTATTGCACCGAGCTGTGCTAGAAGAAGAGCTATCTTCTTGACCCCCTGGGCTTCACTGTCCCTGTCCCACCTGCCTGTGCTCGCAGCCTCTTGTGCAGTTCTCAGTGATTCTAATGCTTTTATCTCCTGGTTGGCTGTGCTGGAAATGCCAAATGCCACTGTTGTCTGTCAGGCTTATCCTACCTCTGTGCTTGCCTGAGGCACAGCCAGAGATGTGGTGGTTTAAATCTAGGGCAGTTGGTTGGAAACTGGGACGTGGTGCCTGATTAAAGCCAGGAAAGGTCAAATTGTATAAAAATGGCAGAAGGAGACACCCGGGTACTGCTGCCTTTGTGTAGAGAGCCCATGTGGCTCTGGACAGGGCAGCGCAGTGAAGACTGGGTGCTGTCTGTAGCAAGGAATGCAGCTGGATGTGGCTTTGACAAATTACATATTTACTGTCTGTCTAATCTGTGGTAGAATTAAAGCTGTGCCTGGAGTGTCTGGGGATGGTGTGCTCAGGGGACATCTCCTCCACTTCCTGTCTCTTTTTGACTTTGCTTTCTAAGCCTGTGCCATGGGTTTTAAGTGACTGTGAGACTCCGCTTCTTGCTGCAACTCCCTTCCCCTCCTTTCTGCAGTGGCCAGCTCTTCATCTGCTTATCTGTCAGCTTAGCATGATCTAGAGATAAAATCCCCAACGTCCTTTTGGGTATGACCTCATGTTTGTGCTATGCCTGAGCACCTATGGTCCTCTTCATCTTTCTGAGTGATTGGGAGGAACTTCATGGGTCATCAGGTCCAGTTCCCTACTGCTGAAGACAGTATTCTTGTGCAGGTCATGAACTTGTCCAGGAACTAACTGTTGGAACTAACTCTGTGCTTTTTTCCTCAGTGCTTCTGGAGCAGCTGGTCCAGAGATCTGCTCTTTGAAAGGTTAGAAACCCTCCTCTGACCTTCAATATCCAGTTTTCCTGGGCTGGTTTATGGTTCTTGTGCCACTGCAGAGTATCATCTTGCAGATGAGAGATGACTTGCAAATTTTTTTCGTTCCCTGGTTCACTGTAACCTTTATGTCCTGCACCAGTCATGGCTGTTGGTGCAGATTTGTCCTGAGAAATGTGTTGAAAGCTGCTTTGTTTTTGCATTGCTGCTTTTTGAGACCGTGGTTTTGTTGGGCCCATTTATTTCCATGTTGTGCTTTTGAGTGTTTTAAGTGCAGGTGGAGATCAGAGCTGCACTGTTTGTGAATGTTAGAAAATACAGAAGAGCACTTCTTGCACTACTTTCTTCTGTCTTTTCCAGTGTTTGTCCTTGCTACTTGTGCCATCTCACCCCTTCAGGAGGGAGAGATGTTGTCAGAAACAGTTGGATCAAGGTGAACCTGATAAAGCAATGTATTCAAGAGCCAGTGCCTGGCTCTTACTCGTGGCTCTTATTCATGTTTATCTCTAGCTGTGAATGTGCAATAACAACAGTTCTGTTCTGCACAGGCTGGCACAGCCTCAGACAGGAAGATCTGCTGTTTACCAATCAACACTCTGCTGTAAGTGAGAAAGGCGGAAAAATGTTTTATTACTGCTGGGTAACCCAGAGTGTAGTTAAACCTTTCTGGAAAAAAAGAGGAAAATAAGAGCACATGTGTTACTCAAGATGCATTTTTCCTGGCAAGAGTCCCACGTGTGTGTTCTTCCTGCAAAGCAGCCCTGCTTATGCTACTTCCCATTAAATCTATAGCATATTGGTGGCAGGCAAGTAAAAGATTCCTGTTTTTATAATGCAACTGGTCTCAGCAGGCAGTCTGTTGAGGTGATTTTTCAGCCTAGCATGTTTTGTAGCTGGGGCAGTCTGTGGGCTGAGTAGGATGACAGAACTCTGCTACAAGGATTATAAATACAGAAAGAAAAAGATCTGGAAATCAGATCTGCTGGTAAGGCTTCCCGAGATTAAATGCTGTGGCTTGTCTTGTTTTGTTTCTTCCCCTTGTCGTTCTTTCTGTGGCAATACCGGGATGTTGCTAATGAGACAACCGTGCCAGCCCACACAGCTTTTGTTAACACTGCACTCAAAAGCCAGCCACCATTGGCCAGTAAACCGGAGAATACAAGCGGCTCATTACACTTCATTGAAGGAGTGTTAATTGACTTAATAGAGCACTAGGGTTTTAGAGATTTGGCTGTAGGTTGTTTTTTTTTTTTTAAATGCCTATGCATTCAGACCCTGCTTCTGCAGTGCCTTTGTTGCCATTTTCATGCTTATTCAGAAAAAGACCTTCCTGCTCTTCGGTTCTCAATGGAGATGGGTTTTGAAGTTAACTCTTACTTTGAAGAAACCTTCCTGTCCACTGCTTCTCACCATGGCTTGTAATTAAGATGTTGATTGCCTTTTCAAATCTGTGTAATCTCCTTTCTCAAAGTGACCGTGGATAGATTTCCAGTAGTTCACTGCATCATCTCTCACTGGTTTACAGCATCCTGTGCAAGGGAGAAGAGGAAACTTTTTTCAGACTTTGATGCTAGTTGCTTTGTGGCTAAGCTGGCTCTACAATAAATCTACTTTTCCTATCCATCTTTCGCCTCAGGCTTTGGACAGCTCTTTCTCTGTCTGCATACTTATGAAGAGTCAGTGCTGGGCATTAAATGCAGCTCAGCCCAACTCAGCTGCTCTGTATGAGTTTCTTCTGTGTTAAAGCTGGGCCAGAACCAGTTTCAAGGCAGCTGGAAGAAGGTAAAGTTCCCCAAGCTTGCCTCTGCATGTTAATGTCTGTGACCAGAAAGATGTACTGCTGCTCTGGACTTTGCTAAAGTGTAGCATGAAGCGTGACGTCCTGTTCTGCTCTCGTTTTGGGCTCCAGGTTAAATTATCTTGTTACCTCATTAATAGCCCATCTGGAAATATGTTTCCAGGCAGCTAATTTCATCTCATGATATCTCTGCAAGTAGCGCACCAATCTTGCTCCTCACTGTGATTTGGAAAATAGCTCGTTTGCAGCTTCCAGTGCCCTAGATTTCCTCTAGGGCCCAAACATCGGACTCACCTCTCCATGGGGCAGCCCTGCTGCCCCATACCAAACATTTGGGTGGGGTAAGTTTTACCCTTCTCTCCATTTCCTTGTCCTCCCATTTGCAGTGCTTGCACACTGCCTGTCATCCTAATGCCTTGCAACCATGAACACTTCTTGTCCCTGGGAGGTAGGGCAGTGCTTTCTGAGTCAGAGCACTGTGCCCCTAGTCACACAGGAAGCTCTGTGGTAGAGCATGAGGGCTGAAAAAGCCTCCCACGTCCCAGGTGAGTGTGCTAACCGCTGGCCTGTCCTTCCTGTTATACCTATGCCTCAGTCTGTCCTTGGAGGTACCTTCCCACCCCTCCCTCCCAGAAGCTTTGCAGGGAGCTGGAACTTGCTGACACCTTAATTTCCTGCCAAGACTCCAGCACTTGGGCTGCCTTGTAGTGCTGGCTTGGCAGGTGAGAACAGGAAGAAAGAGCAGCAGAACTTTGTTTCTTGTCACTAAGACACCAGCTTTGTGCGAGACACCTGCTCAGCATGGACCGTTCCAGTTTGCTTGGCTGCTTTGCAATAGGGGTCGTGTGGGTGATCATGGGATCTCTTGCTGCACCTGAGCTGTAGAGCTCTTGTTGAGTCGATGTTCAGCTTCTTGGCTTTCAGTCTGTCTTGCATCTGTCTGAGGTGGTTGTCTTGTTCCTTGTCTG
Organism: Mesitornis unicolor; assembly: GCF_000695765.1. NCBI lineage: Eukaryota > Metazoa > Chordata > Aves > Mesitornithiformes > Mesitornithidae > Mesitornis > Mesitornis unicolor. Next base: position 11,193 of record NW_010208278.1, read on the forward strand.
CTCGCCCCCCGCAGCGCTTTGCCTTGTGGAAAAAGAGAGATTGCTCACCCTTCCTCCCCTGAGGTTACTTCTTTTATCAGGGTCCTCTTGGCCTGGTGAATACAAGTCATGCTCTGCTTCATGCTGGTCCCTGGCTTTGCATGTCCTCAGGTTCTGCCACTCTGCCTTGTGGAGCTGGGAGCCCAGCTGTGCATCACTTGGTGTGCACACAAATACTTGAGCTTCTTTTCCTTACTTGGCTGGCATGATGCACCATCAGGCCTCCACTCTGCATCCTTCTTTAGTTATTCTGTGCCTGACCTTCTCTGTGATTTTATAACCTTCTGCTGATGTGTCTCATGCTGTGTACCTTACGCATCCCTGCACACTGTTCCCTGCTTACCCTGGACCCCTGTGAGCATGTGTCTCCTTCGGTGGTAGGTGGGAAGATCTCCTCCTAGGAGGAGGCAAGGTTGGTAGAGAGCCATGTCTTCATGATACATGAAGAGCTTTCCTCTAGCTTGATGCCCTGAGCCAACTGCAGCTCCTCCAGCTGCACCAATTCATGTTTAAGATATGTGAGTTATGTCCTGCAGTCCCCAGGGAGGAGGCTGCTCCTGCCAGGGATGTGTGGGGGGACTGAACACTCAAAGCTCTTCAGGAACCCTTGTTTCTCCCTGCAAGCAGCAGAGGTAGCATGTAAGTGTGAGTAGAGAGCTCCTCCCTTGCTGTTGAGGGTGATACCAGGTCCCAGCCTGTCTTAGCCCCCAGGCCAGGGGCGTTCACACAGCAGAGGGAAGGGAAGGTCTGGTGCCTGGCAGCTTCAATCCTAGAATCACGCCTCCTGCAGTGTGGCTTCCTCTGCGCACAGCTTTGAGGGATGCTTTTCCCCCAGGTACATGGTGTGCCCTCTCCCAGGCCAGATGGTGGCCCAGCACATCGACCAAGAGATGTCTGGTGTGTGAGGTGGTTGTGTTTTCATTCCTGGATCTGCCCTGGAGCAAGGCAGTAGCTCAGAGGTGACTTTATTTATACGTTGAGGGAGTGGAGGAATTAATGAAGTCACAAAGTCTTGTCCCCGAGTCTGGGAGGCTGAGAACCAAGAGAGCTGGAAAACTCAGACAGGAGCTGTGCTGGCTTGTGCTGCATGAACAAATAAATTAGTAAGAAAATGAGTGTGGGGGGTATCCCATCACAAAGAGAGGGGTTTCTGGGCTCAGTCTGCCTCATTGGCTTCCTCTGTGGGCTGGAGCAGCTCCAGAGACCTCTGTCTCTTCTTCCTGCCAAGGGGAAGAGCTTGGGGTTGACCCTAGGAAGGTCCTAGGAAAAGTTGATCCTGCAGCTTCCTACATATGTTGAGGCATGTGGGCTAGTTCCTTTTTTTTTTTTCTTTTCTCTCTCTCTTCAGAGCCAAAATCTACTTTGGAGCTGAAGGGAAGGAAAAGGGGTTGGGCAGACCCAGATCCCCACCCTTCCTGCCTGCTTTGCTTTGGGTGGTGTGACATAAGAGCTAGGGCCCAAAGGGACAGCATGGTTGCCTGGTGTTGAGGAGTAGGGTTTGTCTGGAAGCATCCAGACGATGGCTCCACTGTCTTGGCAGCAGGAGGAACCTCCATGGGAAAGCTCTGCTGTCCTGAACTCTCCATAAGCACCTGCTGCTCACGGTGCTGGTGGGGCAATTTGAGGAAGGGTGTGCATCACCTACAGCAGATCAGAGTAAGTGGGAGTGAGTGGCTTGGAGGTGGAAAGAGCAAATCTGGTTTTATTTTTGAAGCGATATTTTGGGAGCAGTTAAACAGTGGCAGTTGAAACCCGGTAATTATTGCAGCTGCAAGGGGCAAAAAAGCAAACTCCAAACTCAGCATCTTGCTAAGGTGCTTAACTGTTAATTTCCATGAGTGAGATCCACCCTTCTCAAGACACTTCAGTCTGTTCACATTGTTGCTTCCTCTCCTGATTAGATAGGTGGAAGCAGTGCTTTATTAATTAGGAGGAAAATCCTGCTCCTTCCTGCCAAGGCAGAGGAGCTTTTGGCAGTTTGTTCCCCTTACATGGCCACAGCCTGTCCTGCTCAGCATGGGCATTGTGCCTGCCGGGCATCTCCCTGCCCAGTGAGAGAAGCCCCTCAAAAATAAGGCAGACTGCTTCCAGAGGGGCTTTCTTTATAGGCTTCTTTAATTAACCCCTTGCCTTGGTTAAGTGTAGTTTTCATTCTCACCTTTACTTGCAGGCTCTTCGTTTGCTCAGTGGTGGCCAAAGGCGTTTTCAGGCTCAGTGTGGCAAGCACGTACACGCTTTGTATTGAGCTGTAATGCTGCCACTCCTCCTGTTTTCGAACAGGTTCGCCCTCTCCCCTCCTTGGGCCAGCGTTCCCCCCTAAATATTGTTCATTGGCTGCTCTCACCTGGCGTGAGGGGTGACCCTGAAGAAAAGGATTTACTGCTTTGCTTGGAGAAATCCGATTTCACGCAGCACTCGCAGCCAAGCAGCCCACTTAGACCAGACAGTCTTGGAGATCACTACGACTTAGCTAGGTTATCCTCCACCTATTTATAGATTCCTTCCTCTCCCCAGCTCCACCCACCATGGGGTTTTACCACGCCACTTTAAAGCAGGACTCCCAGCCTCTCCTTTCCGTGCAGAGCATTTGCCTTGAGCTGCCTGCTCAGACTCCTGGTGCAGACCTGACGGAGGAGGACGGGCCGAGACACAAGCAACACGTTGGGAGGCAGCAGTAATGCGGGCAGCAGGCATGCCTCTTGCCTGTTGTGGTGAGCTAAAACTGGTGTTCCTGGGTGTAGGAGGAGGAAGCAAAGGGTTCTGCTTTTCCAGCTTGAGAGTCAGCTGAGGAAGTGGTCTCAAACCAGCCTGTGCTTTATGTGGCAGTTTAGTTCTGCTCCACGGGGGAAAAGGGCCAGTAACTGACTGAGCATCATGCCTTCTGCTTTGCTCAGCCTGTGGTGAACTGTGTGGGGATGTGTTTCTACCCATCTTGCCTTCCTTTGTAATCGTGGTGGAACCCAAGTCTTGGGGTGAGAGACAGAGTTTGTTCTTCTAGCAGGTCCCTTGGTTGCATCCTCTGTGCCTTTGCTGCTGCTGTGCTGCATGGCTGCTGGAGCACTTAGAGCGCTTGGGATGGGGGAGCTGTTGAGGGATGGGCAGAAAAGCCAGAGATGCCGTAGGTGTAGCACAACTGCTGTCTCCAGTTAGGCTGGAGCTGATGAGACTTGGAAATACTCTTCCCCTCACATCACATGGCTTTCATTTAGCCAGAAAATTGCATTTGTAACAAATTAACTGCTTGAATAGCAGGAAATGAGAGGGGAAGCGCCAGGGATCCATTTTGGCTGGATCTGCAAAAATCAGTGAAATCTTGCTGTTGGGCAGGTAGTGGGAAGCAAAGTGTGGAGATGTGTTGGCTGATGCACAGCACTGAGGCAGGCTAATTAAGACAAGGGAATCAAAATAGAGAAAATTCTGTTCTTGGGCTTTTTTGGTTTTATTTTGTTAGTCCAGGCTTTGCAAGTTACAGAGAAGAGACCAGGACAGAGCAGGTCACATTCTCCAGCTAATGCCCTAATGCCAGCACATTCTGGTATTAAGCTTGTAGCAAAACTGCACCTGCTCCTTGAGCTGCCGCTTTCAAGAATCTGTTATCTACCAAGGCCTTTCTTGATCCCTTGGAACAATCCTAGGATTGAAAAACTGTATTTTAGGAGTCTTTGTTTCAGCCTTTTTACTGCACAAAGTAGTTTCTTTGCAAAGGTCCTTCTGCAGTTCATTCATCTCTGTAAATCCTGATGGGTAATTGAATAAGCTCAGCTGTGCTAACTTTTTTTCCTTCCTCATTTCTTCTTTTTTGCTCTCTTATATGTTCCCTTGATCTCTTCCTCCTGACACACATCTAGATTGCCATGCCTTTTTCCTTTAAGGAGAGACATGTGTATGCTTAAACTTCTTTGAATACTAGAGGACACAGGATGTTTCTGGGGTTTTACTGAAAGTATGCTCAAAGAATAAATTCTAAAAAAGTAGGAAAGAGAGAGGGAGAAAAGGAGGAACTGTCAAAGCCCCAAACCTGCTTCTGTGGGTAGGGGGATGCTCAATATCGTCTTAAGAATTGGCATAAGCTGAAATAAAATGCTTCACTGTGCTGTGTGAAATAGTCACAAAAACCATACTTGCGTAATCTGTCTGTTTTCAGCCTTACTGTAGGGTTAGTGGGGAACAGGAAGAGGGATATTTTATTTTACATACAAGAAAAATAAGATCTCCTCACCGCATACAAGCCATCAAGTCGTACTTCTTGTAGCTGAGGTAATCAAAAACCTGTTGTGCCAGGCAGAGTAACCTCTTGTGATGTGACTCCCAGGGGCTGCTGGTTTGGGCTCTAAGTGAGGTTTGCTTCCCCCCTTTTCTGCTGCTTTACCACAGTGGCAAAGGCTTTCTGCTGTGCTCTGGTGTGCTCTCCTCTGCTCCTTGGGCTGCTTCCCTGTGCCTGGGAACTCCTGGTGCCTAGCTGGGGAGAGCCACTTCTAGAGCCCCTTTACTCCCCATCTCCAGGCAGTGAAATTCAGTGAAACGGCCCTTCCTGTCCCAGTAAATGCTGGGATGGGGATCCTGGTCAGAGCATGCATTAATAGGCTTCTGGAAATGGAGGGTGGTTGTTTAAATCATACCTTATCTTTCTCTCTCTTTCTTTCCTTTTTTTCCCCTTTCTCTTTTGTTGTTTGTTTTTTTAACTCCTGATCAGAACCGACCTTCCTTTCTCCAGTGTGTTGGGATCTTTACAGCAGCCCATGCCGCAGCGCCTCGCCTATTCCACCCGAACTGCCCGTGCCACTGGTTTGGACCTAACCTAGGATAAATCTCAGCGTGGCCTTGGGTAGGGGGGAACCATGGGGAGCTCTGCCTCATCGCTGGCCGCAGAGACGGAGTCGGACCATGGCTTCACTAGCACACCCTACCCAGGGCACCCAGCCGTGAGCTGGTATAGGAGTAGTCACAGTGGCCCTGTTTGGGAAAGTGCCCTTATAACGCGGCAGCATCAGCATTTACACCACCGGGTGCGAAGGTAAGGAGGAGGGGAAGGAGCCTGCTTACCTGCTTACCTCTCAGCTTGAATCTGGGGTAGTGCAGTTGAGATAATTTGCTTTGCATCCTATTGGGTGTTGGGTCCTTTCATTCAGAGGCTCACTTCAATTCCTTGTGAAAGCTAGAGCCAAATTTCCACCAATTGGAGTGATGCCAAGCCATGTCCTTCTTACAGGGCTGCTGATGTCTCCTGCAGAAATAGACTGCAGGACTCATCCCAGCTCTTCCTCACTCCCCTAAATTGTGACAGTGGCTGCCTGGGAATGAGATCTCAGTTCTTTTAATAAGTTTGCTTTGTTCTTGTGGCTTCTCTTCTTTCTGACCTCCCAGCTACCCTGTAGGTGTCACAGATGGAGGACTGTGACTGCAGGCTGGATGGCAATAAGTAGCAAGAGTTTCTGAACTCAGAGGAGCAAGAGAAGCTGTTTTCATGCAAAAACAGTGAAGTACTTTGAATACCGGATCCAGGGGAATGAAACACACCAACCAGTGTTACTCTAAAAAAGAGCTCAGTGTTTCTGACCCTCAATTTCTACCCCTCCTCAATGAGTTTGGCACATCAGATGTATTTCTGAGTCGTTGCCTCTGCCCCTTCCCCATCAGCCACTCTCAGTGAGGAATTTTTCATGTTGGAGGGCTGGTGTCCTGCATTCAGTCTCTGACAGGTTGAGAGGTATGTCAAAAGCATCTACAAACCCTCTGCCCAGAGGCTTGGCTACAGAGGCTGCCGTGTTTTGTGCTAATAATATTTGAGCCTTTGCCTAATGCCTGCTTCACATAGATTCCAGCCTGGTTGGGTATTTGTACTTGCTTGAGTCTGTTTGGAGCTGCAAATCTTTTAGGAATAGCTGCTTGCTTTTGAGTGTCCCTGAGCTGTTGTGGCTTCCCACTGGAGACATCTGCTGTGATGGTTCTGTAGTATCTGTCGTGCAGTCCTCGTTTTCTCGCCCTTCTGCTGCTGTGAGTCCTGGGATCTGCCTCATGGTGTCTGGTGCATGACTCCAGAAGACTCCGAGGCAAGCAATGTCACGCTTTGCTCCTTTGTAGCCCTGTCTGGGTTTCCTTGTTGAGCTGGTAACAATGTGAAACCAATTACCTGCTGTCTTTGCTCTCAATCATGGACTTGAGTTCCTAGCCGTGCCCAAGATGCCTTTAAAAAGGCTAGTTTTGTGCAGTTCTTAACTTCTGTTGCTGTGTGTACCAACCTTTGTCCTGGCCCACGCTGCAGGTCGGTGATCTCTGCTGTGTAAGTTTGTACTCTCTAGTTTAGGGAGATCCTGTGAACAGAGCTGGGTCCTTCCTGCAGGATTATTCCTTACAGACTGGTAATTTTTTTCCCCTGTCGCCTTGAAGAGTTGAGTAAAACTCGCAGGTGAACACCCTGGTACGCCCGTGCACAGCCAGCACTGAGACTTAGGAGCTTCCAGTGCAAAGCTGGCACTGGGCACCAAAAAGGTTGAGTCTCTGCAGCCTCGTGTATGCCAGCTGAGACTGCTCGTGATTCAAAGTCTGTAACTTGAAGGAGCTTGAGTAACTAAGTGAAGTCTTGACACATGCAGAGAAATTTCCTGAACAACCAGCCTTCGTGGTGAAGCGGATGTTGGGGCTAGAACAGGAACTGCTGGTCTCGGTGCAGATAAAGGCAGTGTCCTGTTAGAACAGGAGTGGTTTTCTGATAATTATGTATTTCCCCTGCTGAAGGGAGAAGAGAACTCTTCCTCGTGAAGTACTGCATGGTTCCTGGAGACAGGAAAATCACTGGCCATGATTCACTGAGCAGTGAATTGCGTGGGAAGAACCTGCTTGAGGCAGTGATTATGGAAGTGGGTTCAAAAGACCTGCTGAGATCAGCCAGGCTGTCAGGCGTCAAAGCACCTGCGGTTCCCATGGCGAGACGGGTGAAACAACAGGGTGAAGCAGCAGCAGATGATTGGTTTTCAGAGAGAACCAGATAAATACATTCCTTTAAAAAATTAAGTATCTCAACAGAACAAGTGAGGGTAGGTAGCCCTGCCTCTGAACATCCTTGTCCCTGGAGCCCAGTAGCGCAGGAAGGAAGTGGAGTACTGGGGAGTCAATTTGAGGCTGGACAGGAGTTCTGGGATAGACTTTGCTTTTCCTGCTGCTTTCCTGTCCCTGCCTGTGGCCGCCTTCAGAGCTGATAATGCTTTGGCTGCTCCAGACCGGCACAGAGCCAAGCCTGCCCTGGTCTGTCTCATGCCTTGGGGATGAACACAGGCCTTCCTTGGCAGGAAAACAGAGACTCGAGTACTTCACGAGTGACTTTGGTCTGTACTTGGTGGGGGAATTGAGGGAGGCTTCCCTCATGGTGGGGTGGAAGTAAGGGAAGGAATCAGTGCTGTTTGGCTTTCAGGATTTTAGAAACTGGGAGGAGGCTGCAGTTTCCCAAGAGATGGCTCCTGTTTCCTGCGTGAGGCTGGTGTTCTGGAGTTCCCTGTCTGCTGAAGACAGGTGGGCACAGGGCAAAAGTGCCGTAATGGTAGAAGCAGTAGGTGTGTGACATCCAGATTTGAGTCCCTGATCTCTTCTGGGCTAGGCTGCACAGTCTGTTTCTATGTGTCAGTGTCCTATCTTTTAAACAGGAGCATGTCCCTGCCTTCCCAGTGTGCCAGGAGGACACAGCTGCTTAAAGACTAGAGGTACCAAGACCACTGGGTATAAACACATTAGTTAGAAGGTTCTTATTGCTGAAATCTCAGCTTAGGGCAAAGATGTTGCCTTTAAATACATCTTCAGTAGCTGTGTGTGGCCAGACAAATTCTGGCTTATTTACAAGTCCCCTTGGGCTACTCCATGCTCCTACACCTAATGGTGTTTGGCCTGAGCTCTTGTTGGATGAGAGTGTTCAGCTGAGCCTGCAGAGCCATCACGGCCGAGCTTCCTGCTGTGCCAAACCCTTCAGGAAGCTGCGAGCAGCAAGGTGCAGTGCCCTAAGTCCGGGTGCTGGTGGCTGGATGTAGCTCTGTTGCTGCAGCTGCAATTGAATGGTTTGGGAGCCGTGAGCTCTTGGTGGCTTCTGCTGCTGGAAGTGGCGGTGGCAGCTCTCCAGTGTGCATCCTTACACGTCTGCAGGGTGTTAGGAGGGAATTAGAGCACTGAGCTGTCTCCCAGATGAGATTTAAGAATGTGTTTCTGCTCATCTAGTCTTCACTCCCCACCATTTGTAGAGACAACAGGGCCTTGTCCTGGTCAAATTCTTGATGGTTGCCTTCTGCATAACCTCAGAGAGATGCGGCTCTTCCCTGTTGGGTTGCTGTGGCCCTTTCAGTGAGGTCTCTGCCAGAGCTGGGCACACATTAGCACCAGGCTGGTGGGCTGGGAGGGTTCCTGGGTTGCAGAGCACTTTGGATGCCTTGTGAAGGGTTCATAGCACTGAGAATTACTCATGTTTGCTCTGCTCAGGAGAGGCTTTTTGGGGGAAGTGTTGCAAGATCTGTGCTGCTGAACGTAAACATCTTTGCCCACCACTCAGTTTGGCTGAAGCTCTCAGCTCCTTCCTCCTACAGAAAATGTGCATTTTCTGGGGTTTCCTGCAGCATTCTTTAAAGGCTTCGTATTTTTCTAGAAAAACCTCTTCAGAATGAAATACCTCTGGGCCTCAATGGCTGTAGAGGGAGGAACAGACTGCTTTTTTTAATGCTAAAAATATATAAATTCCTCTGCTTTTAGAGGGAAGCGAGGAGGTTTTGTTGTTGGCAGCTGGTGGGAGGGCACTTGCTGTACCCCTCCCCTGCTCCTCAGAAGCACCACTTACTTCTGGAGAGAAACCCAGCGTGAGGCCTCCGGGACTTTAAATGCATGAAAAGCAGCAAGTCAAAACTGCTGGGCAGCATCACCCGGTCCTGCCTCGGGGGCTCTGAGCCATCCTGAGCCTGGTGGAGATGTTAGGAAGGGGACACTGGCGTATCGATGAGTGGCGGGATGGAGGCGGGATGTGGTTGTGTGCAGGTCCTTCCCAACCTCCTGCACTGTGGCACTTGTTCTCTGAGTGCAGCATAAGCAGAGCTGGTATCTGGAGGACATGGTCCTTGCTGAGGAAAGCAAGGCACAGAGAAGTGAGATGTCTGGGAAGAAAAGCTGGTGGTAAGGCATCAGGTGACTTCTGTCATTGGAGCTCGAGTCAGACATTGGCCTCAGGAGGTCTCAGCCTTGGCAGGCCCCTGTCTGTGCTCTCTGGAGTACAGTTACCCTGACAGAGCTGGGGCAGGCACAGTTCTCCGGTTGCTGTCAGCAACTTCTTGGGTTTGGGTGTGCGCAGAGGGTGATTTTGCATCTTACAAGAATCGCAGACTGGTTGATGTTGGAAGGGAGTGGGCCAACTCCCCTCCCAGGCCTCCATGCGAAGAAGATGAGACCGCATCTGGACTATTGTGTCCAGTTCTGGCCCCTCAGTTCAAGAAGGACAGGGAACTGCTGGAGAGAGTCCAGCGTAGGGCTACAAAGATGATCAAGGGAGTGGAACATCTCCCTTATGAGGAGCGGCTGAGGGAGCTGGGTCTCTTTAGTTTGCAGAAGAGGAGACTGAGGGGAGACCTCATTCATGTTTATAAATATTTAAAGGGTGAGTGTCACGAGGATGGAGCCAGGCTCTTCTCGGTGACAAACAATGATGGGACAAGGGGTAATGGACACAAGTTGGAACACAGGAGGTTCCACTTAAATTTGAGAAGAAACTTCTTCTCAGTGAGGGTGACAGAGCACTGGACCAGGCTGCCCAGAGAGGTTGTGGAGTCTCCTTCTCTGGACACATTCAAAACCCGCCTGGACGCCTTCCTGTGCAACCTCATCGAGGTGTTCCTGCTCCGGCAGGGGGATTGGACTGGATGAGCTTTTGAGGTCCCTTCCAATCCCTTACGTTCTGTGATTCTGTGAAGATGTGAAGATGTGTGGCTGTGGAAAAGCTGGGGATAACCAAAATCTGCTCTGATTTTATATCCACAGGGGATGGATGAGGGGGGGAAAAAGAGACCACTCTTCCAAACCACAAAGGTACTACCATCAGCTCAGATATTTAGGCCGTGCTTGTCCATCACACCAGAGCGGAGTCCGTGTTCCCCAGGTGCTACAGTGAGGTGGATGTGTCCCTGTGCAGGTTGTGCTCCCTCTGGAAGTTGTTGTGGCATTGAAGTTCAGCTGGGATTTGGTAGAGCAATGGTGCTGCAGATCACGGTGGATACCTGCTTGGTGGGAACGCTGGGCTTGTAACTGTTTGCTTGCCTATCTCACCAAAGCAGGCAGCAGCTGGAATAGTGTCTTGCTCAAGAAAGTGTGCGGTGCCAAGGAGTTGGCAGTGTAGTTTGCTGTTTCATCTGCCTGAAGCTTCCAGTCCTGCCCATCCGCTTTCCATGCAGGCTGCCCCAGCAGTCCACTCACAAAGCCTCTCAGTTATGTAAATTAAGGCTGTTTGTAGCTCTGGAGCCATGGAGAACTTGGAGGACGGTGCAGAGACCAAAGCTCTCAATAGGTACCCAACCAAACTCTCCCTTGACTCCCCATCTGTCCCCTAACCGTCCCCATCGCCATTTCCCACAAGTGCAGGTAACAGAGCTCTCCTGCCTGCTTACCCTCTCCAAAGAGAGGGCAGAACCCAGGGCCAGGAGTCGATCAGAGCTCGTGTGTTTGTCTTGCCCCGCAGGGTCGGCAAAAATCTGAACAGAAATACCTGAGCCCCTTGCCTGGAGTGTTGCTGTCACAGCATGGAGAGCACAGTGGACTTGTCTGTTCAATAACTGAAGTGTCAATCTTAAGAAAGGAGAGCAGCCTTTACCTGATTTTTGGGGTGCTCCTGACGCTGTGGTAGCTGAGCAACCTTGCTCTCAGGGTTGTAGGTTGTGGTTCTTCTCCAAGTGCAGGCATGGAGTAATTTTGCTTTGGTGCTTTCAGGATGCCATGCTGCATGAAGGGGGTTAGCATCCAGTTTTGGCTCTGCCTAGATCCATGGTCCTCTCCTCTTCATCTCTTTTGGGAAAAGATGCTGGAGATGTGATTTTGCTGTGAAGGAAGCTGTCCTCTTGTACTCCATGCTGTGGCAATGTGTGGTCTCTGAGGGCCTGGTAGAGCCCTTTGGTGCTCTGTTTGGAGCAGGCATGTTTCCAGATGCAGGTATGTTGGGAAAGGGATTTGTAGGTGGTGAATTTTTATTTTTTTTAGGTTTTAATTTTTTAAAGAGCAGAGAGTAGTAAGAGGAGCCAGAGCAAGCCTTCTGCAGTGCTCCCTTGCCTTTTTTGGCTGCAGAGACAGGAGTGTGGTCTTATGTTTCACGGCAAATCACTTGCACCCCTGAGAGGTGTCACGCATGTACCGTGGAGCTGTGAAGTGGTCTCAGCCCTCCAGAAGGAGCTGATGGATGAATGTGATGACAGCAGTGTCCTGGTTTGAGCTAAATAGAACTAATTTTCTATTTAGTGATTTTACTTTTCAACTCAGTCTCTCCTAAGTGGCTGAACTTGCTGAAATTAGCAGCGTGTTTTTCCAGACACTGCTGCTAGAAATGATAAATGTTCAAGGCCACTGTCTCACCATGGGTGCCGTGTCTGTGCCTATGGGGGAGGAAGCAGACCCAAAACTGACTGGCGAGGTATTCCATCACACATATGTAATACTCGGTATAAAGCCAAGAGATCACGAGGGTATCGACCCTTCCATCTTGGACCCTTCCATCCATCTCAATCCTGCAATGGCCGAAGTCCAAGCAGAACCCTGCTGTTTTGTCTGCCTCTGATCCTGATTTGTGTGTTCTTGCAATTTAATCATACGAGCCCGCATCTCTCTGTGTTGCTGAGGCTACGCTGCAGTGCGCTATGCTGAGCGGGCATCTACACTAAGGCCACCATCAATATGGTGACTCCTGAGGAACTGGGGGACACCAGGTTGACTAAGGAGGGGTGAACCGGCCCAGGTTGGAGACAGAGCAGGTCAAAGCTCCCATGGTAGTAGCAGGATCGTGTCTGTGAATAGCCACTTGTCCTGGTTTGAGCTAAATAGAACTAATTTTCTATTTAGTGATTTTACTTTTCAGCTCAGTCTCTAAGTGGCTGAACTTGCTGAAACTAGCAGAGTGTTTTTCCAGGCATCTGTCCTGGAGGGAGATGTCCCTGTGTTAACCTCATACTCCCACTGTCGTGGGCTCATGGGAGGTGGAGTTAGGGCAAGAACAGCCTCCTGCTTTCTGCCTGTGGGGCAGACGGGGCCCTCCCTTCCCCTCTGAGCTGTTCAGTGCTGCCAAGTGGCTAGCAATTTCCTGGGTTCATTCTGGAGCTCATAATTTTCCTCCAAAATGATCAGGTACTGGTTGCTGTAAAAGGCAGGTGGTGGATTTCTCTAACTAATCCTGTTGTACACTGGCGGCTCTGGGCTTGGGTCTCCGACTAACACGACTTAGAAATGCAGAGGGGAAGGCACACGGAACAACAGTCTCCCTTTGCCCACCTTTGCCCCCAGCTGCAAGTGCCTGGTCTCAAGCTGGCCGTGGCACTGAAAGGCAGCCTTGATCCCACCTCGGCTGGAGGCAGGGACTCATGTGTGGAGGAGACGGAGGGGAGCGTGTACTGAACGAACACTCTGCAAGGCTTTGTCCTGCGGATGAAACAGCCCCTCCGGAGCGGGGCTGCTGTGAACAGAAGGATGGTTGTTCAGGGACACAGCGAGGGAAGATGAGCTGTGGTTGAATGCTGGCTGCATTTGGCAAACTGGGGCTGCATCTGTCCCTGCCCAGGGATCCACAGCCCGCCCAGGTAGCTGTGCCTTATCAGCTGCTCTCCTCAACAAACTGTCCTGGGCTTTTACTTGAATCGGATGCCTTCTTGTGCTTCTCACCCTGCCGTGCCTGCCAGCTGCCTCCCTCTGCCTGGTGCTGGCGCAGCACTGGTAATGCAGCCAGCAGCCCTTGCCAGCCGGTGCCTCTCACGGCATCCGTGCCCACAAGCAACGCTAAATCCTTGCGAGGGGTAGCTGCTGAAGGTCACCGTGAGGAGGTGCAAAGAAGTGATCTGAAGAGAGAAGCTGGTCCTGTGTTACAGATGGCATTTATGAGACTGCAGCAGGACGTTTGAACCAGAAGGAAACTTGAAGTGTGAACGCAGCCTGCAGCCCTTCTGGATGGGGGTGGGATGATCAGCAGGAGGGCTGGGGTGGTGCGTGGGGTGAGGATGAGAGTTGGGCTGCAGGTACTTAAAGGCTGCCAAGTCGGCAGCTTGCTGGGAGCTGGAGGGGCCTCGCCTGCCCTTGCCCAGAGCGGTTCAGAGCTCAACTTTGTCACCAGACGCATGGGTTCAAGCCCTGGTGCTCCCAGCACTCGAAGCAGTATCGCATGCTGGGGCTTGCAGTTACACAGAGCTGGGCTGCTGCATTTGGAGTGTGGCAGAGTGGCTCGAGCAGAAGGAAATGTTGGGAGGATGGCTCTTTCCACCTTTTGAGTGGGAGAGGACAGAGTGTCCAAACTGCCTGGACTTCAGTAGCATTCCTGTACTGTGGAGTGGGGAGGAAGTGGACACAAGCAGGATCTTTCATCTTCCTGAAAACCTGATTTTAGCCTGTATACCCTGGAAGAGTGAAACTATAGATAGATCGATGTATGTGTGTATATGTATTTTTTTATCCTGATTCCTTGGGACACTGAGAATGAAATGCCTTTTATTCAGAGCCTTGGTGGTGGCTAGCACATCCCTGTGCAGCACTGAGACTTCCCATTGGACCCGTGCCACCAACTGTAGCAAATGAGTCCTCTTTAACCTTCGCTGCTGAGGAGCTGGGGTGGGCAGCTGAGGATCCTGCTGCCTTACCCCAGAGCTATTTGGCTTCTGTGGAGAGGGACAGCTGCCAGAACACCTGATGCTTCTGAAATGCAGAAAAGATTTTGCAGGAGTGGGGTTGCAGCTCGTGGCACAGAACGGGCTGATCACTGACACTGCTGCTGTCCTGCTCAGCACCCTCTGTGGCACAAGCATTGGGCACATCACTGCTTTATACAGCCCCTAGAGAATCTCCTAGCACAGCTTGGCACAATGGCTCGTTTTCCTTGCAAATGTTTAGATGCTTTGTGTCTTCTGGGCATACTGGTGTGGGCACTGCAGCCCCTGCGGCGCCTGTGCGAGTGGCTGTTGGAGGTGCTGCTGTCGGTGACGTGGTGGGGAGGGCACAGCAGCTGACAAGACCCATCTGTCTTGTGCAGCATTTAAGTCTGCTGCACACAGGGTATGCACGCTTTTTCTCTCTTCTCTGTCCCGTGTCTGTGGATTGGCAGTGATGTCCTTCAGGTTGTCCTCAAGGAGCTGAGGTTACCCAAGAGCTGTTTGTAAGAACGTGTGTGACTTGAAGAGGTTCAGGAGCTTTAATTGAGAGGGAAGCTGCCCGCCTTGGGAGGGAATGCTGTGTCCTGCTGCAGGGAAGGGATGCTGAGCTGTTAGAGGCGCCCCAGCGTGTCCTTTGCTGGGTTGCTGTGATGGCAGGATGCTTTTGTGTGGCATGAGAACACGTGAGGGTTAATTACATGTGCTGAAGCCTGGAGCATCCTCTAGATTCCAGCTGTCAAAGTGCTACCTTAAGTATGTGTCATCTTTACGAGGCAGTACTACTGTCTGAATTACAAGTCCAGAGGCCTCCAGGGTACAGTATAACTTGCAGGGGCTTCCCTGGCAATTACCGAGTCAGCCAGATGTGTGGTGGCTCAGTGTAGGTGCCAATAGCTCTAGAGTGTGGGGCATGAACCGAAGGAGCAGGTTGTGGTACTGGGTGGTTGTGTGGTTTACCCTTCCCTAGCGCAGCGTTGTTCTGCCCTGCTCCCAGCCATTCCAGCTCCATGTGACTCCCCCAATTCTCCTGTCTCTTGAGAAGCCAGAGAAACCGAACAGCCACTATTTCCAAAGTGCTCAGCAATCCCAAAATAAATCTGAAGACATGTGTGGATTCCTGCACTGAACATTTGTTTGATGTAGTGGTGGGCTTCTGAAGTGGTGCTACACTTGTGTCCTCCTGGAGCTCCTTGGCTCGCTGATGGTGTCCCATTGGGTGATCTCCTGTGACATGGCTACTGCTCTGGGTGGTGTCAAGGCAGCGCTGACTGCCACATTTCACTGGGTGCCAGTGGGGCAGGAAGGTGCAGGGGAGTGTTTGGGCCTGGAGAGGATCACAGCGTGCGGAAGGAGCCCATCTCACTGTCTGCACTGGATGCTGTGCCACAGAGGGCACAGGTCTGGGCTGGCTCTGCACATCCAGGGGTATGTTAAGGTTGGCACAGGACTGTCCTAGAAACCAGCAGTGCAAGGAAATGAAAATGGCGAGTAGACCATGCAAGAAGCATTCACAGCCAAACTGCAATATGATGTTTTATCTCACTGAACTTCTTGGAAACTGCGAATTGCCTCCTCTAAAGTTCAGGTTCATGAGAAAGAGAAGTAAGTGACCCTCATAGGTCAGCTGCACATGTCCAAACAGATCCATTGCTGTTGGTGGGACTCAGCCTGTGCACAGGATCCCATCTTCTCCCATCCCCTTTGCAAGAAGGAGCTGAACTTGGTTGTTGGCTGGAGCGCATCGAGAAGGCACTTCAGCAGCAGGGCTTGAGAGCTCACTGATGCCTGCATGGTCAGTGTTGGACTGATATTTTGGGCTCTCAATAAATTGCCCTGTGGTGGTCTCTGATGAGGTGTGAATCCTCAAGGCTGGCCTGGCTCTGTCTGTGAAGAGCAGGGATGCTGAGATGGTGAAAGGCTGAAGTCTCCTGGATGTAATTCGCAATTTCCTCCATAGTTTTAGCGGTACAGGACAGAGGGCTCAGGGAGGGGTGAGTTCCCTGATGGCAAGAGGAAGCTGTTGTGTTAAAGTTCACTAAAGAGGTTTTGCTTTTGATTTTTTGAAGGTCATGTGGCAGCATCCAGTCCTGCAGAGCAGAGCCAGGATTCCTTGAGAGCTGCAGGATGCTCAGACCTTTCCTTGACCTCTCCTCAGACGAGAGGGGTCAGTGGGGGTCTCAGTGGGGGAATCCTGTGGCTCTTTGCAGGGTTAGTGATCCATGACTTCAGACTTTTTCCTGCAGATCTACTGTGCAGAGCTGGCAAGCTCCTGGAAGTGCAGGGGATAATTTAGATCACCTCTGACCTTGACAGGTAGGAATGGTGTTTAACCAGTGCTGGAATGAGAAGGTAGAAGGCAGAGGGGTGGGCAGACATTTGGGGTTGGGGTGTCCCTTCTCCTGTCCTCTGGAGCCTTGGTGGCTGCAGTATGGAAGTCCAGGGAGCAGCCACCAGCCTGTGGATGCCCTGGACCATTTCTGCTGTTCACTGCCTGCTGTATTTATTGAGTCTGATGCTTCAGCTGCTGTGGAGATGGACGGATTTCGATTAACTGTACCCTGCCTGTGCCTCTCCGAGAAGTGAGACAGGTATTAGCATTGCAGGAACTGAAGGCTGGGGCGCAGCAGCTGGAAATGCAGGGTGATTTATTCAATGGAGATGGGAGAGATGGGAGCAGACAGCTTTGGAGCTGTCGTGTTGCTCCTGACCCATTTCCCCTCCCTCCCTTCTCTTTTGTTCTCTCTTTCTCTTCCCCCACCACTCTCCCAATATTATTTTAACAGCACTACAAATTGCAGCATAAATCTTAGCTGAGCAGCAATTCAGATTGGCGCCCACCAGTAAATCACTTCAAGCCTTCCCACATGAGAGGGAAGTTGCACTGGGTGAGTCCCGAGTGTGCCTGATTTACAGTCTCATCAGGCTTTCCTGGCTCTTTCCAGTTATGAGCCTATAGCATGTTTAGCCTCAGTTCCACATCTCTGTAGTCCTGGGAAACAAGAAAATTTTCCTCTTGCCCCACACTTGGTGTGTTAGAAAGTGATTTGAAACAGCCTCAAACATGGGAGAAGTGGAATGCTGGCATGAGTTGCAAATGCTGTTATTCAGCTGTGTGACATCTAAAGTTGTTCCCTATTCTTGAAGATAAT
Organism: Mesitornis unicolor; assembly: GCF_000695765.1. Taxonomy (NCBI): domain Eukaryota; kingdom Metazoa; phylum Chordata; class Aves; order Mesitornithiformes; family Mesitornithidae; genus Mesitornis; species Mesitornis unicolor. The sequence goes on from NW_010208278.1 coordinate 28,225, forward strand.
AGAAGGTTGTCTTCATCTGGGCAGACCTGTACTTCCAAACTACCCTGCACACGGCGGTGCTTTGTTTTCTGTTGCAGAATGTGTGTATCCTCTACAGGCTGTGCTGGGAAGAATGGCAGAAAATAGCCCTGTGCTGGTGTGCGAAGAGCAAAACCTTTACCGTTTGGTTCACGCACAAGGAGCTGTTAGTCCTGGCAAACACACTTCCCAGCTGCCTGTACTGCCTCCTTGCATGTGTGCTCTGCCTGCTTGTTGCTCCCTCTCCACCATGCTTCAGGCTGACCACGCTGCATTGAGGCCAGGTATTACGAGAGCAGAATAAAAGTACAGACCATGCCTTCATCTTAGCCTCTTCTTGACTGTGAAGCTTCAAAGGCATTTTCCACATTGGGTGCTTAAAACACTGGGCAAGTGTTGAAAGGATAGGTCTGCTTCATGTCAACAAAACTTGCTTTTTGTGTGATGTACCAGTGAGAAAATGAAGGTGCAAAGAGGAAAGGCGTCTGCTGCAGACGTGTGTTAGGAAACGATGAGATCCTGGGGGTTTGGAGTCGCTGGGCTTTCTGCAAAGGAGAAGCACAGGGCCAGCGGTCCCTGCGGTGTCTGAGATTGCAGGGCTTGGACTCCATAAGATTGCCTTGCCCTTGCCCCATTCTCCAGGGAGCACAGACTCTTTTGAGGTAAACCATAGACCCTCACTTAAAAAGAATTCTCTAATTGGCCTAAAGATAGGTAAACAAAAACAAGTAGAGCTTCGTCTTCATCCAGGTTACTTTCCTCTGCACGGGTTGCTTTTGAAGTGGTTGTTCAAACATACCTCAGGTGCAGGTAGCTAAATGGGGGGCAACAAGTGTCCTTTCGTCCCAAGAGTCTTCCCTCCTTGCTGAAGCTGTCCCAGCTCCTCAGATAAGAGAGCAGCTTAATGAATGCAGTTTCTTGCTCCTCTTCTTGCCTCCTCCCCTCCCTGCTGAGAGCAGGTAAGTCTTTATTATAAAATGTAACCGTGGAAATCAGCCCTGTTGATGCTTTCTTTCCTTCCCACTTTCTCAGTTTCGTAGTGCTGAAGGGCTCCTCCTCTTTCTGTGCCTCCATGTTTAGATCCTCCTTCAAAGAGCAGCCTGTGCTCTGCCTCTCCAGGGCCCGTTTCAAATGGGACCTGGAGAGAGGTGATCAAGACTGTTACGTGAAGGGTCACCATGCCCAGGTCTCCAAGCTCCTCCAGTGGTAGCTCAGCTCCTTCTTCTGCAGCTGGGGTGAAGGACATGTCAGCAGGTTTCTGGGATAGCTTTCTCTCTTGGGAACCTTTCCCATCCCCAAAGAACCCAAGCTGGGCTGCTGTGTTGCAGGGTGTCTCAGTCCTTGCACTCAGGCAGTGCCTGCCATGCTGAGTCTGTCCTTAGCTGGGGCTGCCTTGGCTGTAGAGGCAGCAGCCACAGCTCAATTCAGCACAGATATGCCGCTCCCAAGGGCCGTGCGGAGCTGCTTCAGTTCCTGCTCAGATCCTGTTTAACCTAATCTCTGTTTCTGGCCATGTCCTGGTGACTGGACCTTCACCCTGTTGAGGGAGTGGCAGCTGTTCTAGAAAGGGAACAGGAACCTTCGTGATCTCCTGGGCTGAAGGACGTAGTCTAATCCAGGTGAGAAGCTCAAAACTCATTCCCAGCCCTTGTTCTGGTGTTTGCAGACAGAGCTGGTTCTCTGCTCCTCTGCAGCCAGGCGTTGGTGTTCAGTGTCTGGGTGCTCAGAGGTCCTGGGAGCTCTCTCAGTCCCAGGCTCAGATGTGTGTTTCGTTCTCCTGAGATTCCCCCCACATACTTACACAAATAGCTGTAATAAACCATATGCCCCCATTATTTAAACAGAATAAAGTTGGAAAAGCCTCCCAGGAGCATCTGGAACTTCACCACCTGTGGAAAATCGGCAGTTAATGGAGCTGTGTATGTAGTGGAGAGCAGGGAGAAGAGCCCATAAAGACAGTGTCAGTAGAAAAAGAGGCGTGTCTGAAAGCCTTTCATCTTCCCATTGGCAGCGCTCAGATGTGACTCCAGCTGCTTTCTATTCTGGGATGCAGGCAAGAGTGAACTCCCACACTTGGTTATTACTGCTTGCAAAGAGCAGGTCTGGATTGACCCAAAGGTTTGAAAATCATTATGCCATCAAGTAAGAATAATTTATAGGATGGTGAAGGTGCATTGCCAGGACTTAAGAAATTCATGTTTGGTTTCTGGACGCATCTTAGACTTAGTGGTTGGTCAGGACCTATAGTCTGTCAGTCGCTTGGTTGCTGTCTAGATAACAGGCCCCATGGAAGGAGAGTCCAAGGCACTCCAATGCCCCACTGTCTGCTGCAGGCGCAGGGCTGCACGGGTGCATATGTAGAGGTGTGTATAGATGTGAAGTCCCAGTTCTTTCAGGTGCTGGTGGTGTTCCTTAGGCTGCAATGGGAAAGTAATTCCCAGTTCTGTCCAGAAGCTCTCCAGTTGCTTTGTGGCAAGAGGAAAGCTGGCAGCCAGGCAAGTGTTGCAAGCTAAGGAGGACACAGCCATATCTGTGCATTCACTGGAAACCAAATGGACGCTGGAGTTATGTTGCTTTTAGAGGCATCTGTGCTGCTACCAGTTCTCTGTTGGCTAATCCAGACACCTGGCATCCCAGATCCTTCTTGTTACAGGTCCCCTGCAAGTTAAGAGCTTTTATTTCCTGGTGTCCAGGACTGTGAACACTCCACAGCCAACTTGAACTTCACTTACAAGCTCAAGATGCAAATATGAACATCCCACCTGTGTCACATTCCTGGATGGTCCTTAACACTGTGTCTTATCCCAGAAGCACTTGTGCCCAAATGTTGAATCACTTTCAAGGCTGAAGACTTAAGATATGAACTCTCTAGAGAGGAGTATGCTGAGGGGTGCATGTCCCAGTGCTCTGGGTGTGGAGGACAAGCAGTGATGGCTGGCTTACACACACTGCACTTGCCTGCCACCAGGATCCCGGGTATGTAGGTAGGTGTCTTTTGCAGCCCAATTCTTCCGAGCTGCTGATCGTCCCCCTCCGAGTGATGCATATATCACTTGACTGCCAGTACCCTCCCTGCTCCGCTCTGGCATGTAAGTGGTACACCAGCTTTGACAGAAAGGGCCAACCCCGCTGCAGGCTTTCACCGTTTGTCAGAATAAATTGCTGCTTCCTCCTATTGCATGGAGGAGATGCTGGTTCATTTGCACTGAGTCTGAACAGCACCTGAGGCGGCTTCTCCCTTTCTTGTTCTTCCTCCCCCCGAGCCTGCAAGGAGAGCAGAGCCTGCTGGCTGCAGCACAACAACAGGCTCCCAAAACCACAGCTGATGCAGCAACTAATTTTGTGTGGTCTTGCATTCATCTGCTTGACCTAACATAACCTGGGAAAGGGAACAGAGCTGGAGAAGGTGTGGATTATCCAGGAGTGGGAAAGGCTGGAGCTATCTGTGGGGTTGGTGGGGTTCACTGCTCTTCAAAGCCTCTGCTCTTCATGCTGGCCCAGGCAGGACTGAGCAAGCCCTCAGCCCCACGTCACCCCAGGTCAGTAAAGCGTGGAGGGGCATGACTCCAGTGCAGCAGGCTGCACCAAGCCTTCATGCATGTCTTTTCCAGGACCTGGTAATGAATGTGAGCATGCTTGAAAGTTGTGTCTGGAGCGAAGGACTCGATGGAGAGAGTGTGTGTGTATTTGTGCAAACTCCAATACCCAGGTCATCTGGGACATTGCCCCGGGCTTCTGCTCCTGAGATCGGTGTTTTTTGGCGGGGTTGCAGATGTAGTTCCTGAAGTATAAGAGAGGACATTCAGGTTTAACCTCTGCCTTCTGATCTCCTGTCACCAGAGTTGCTGCTCACGTTGGGAGATAGCAAGGCTCGCTGGTTGGTGGCTCTGGGAGGACCCCCATCCTCGCTGCCAGAGGACATTTGCCGCGTGGCTGTGGTGCTTGATTACTATGCCCTGATCCAACCATAGGCTGAACTCCAGGGATGTCGGGAGTTGCCAGAGTTCCTCTCGCTTCCTCTATCCCTCGGCAACTTTTCTGTCTGCAGATCAGTGCAGAGCTTGTTGGCTGGGTTATTAAGCATGAGCTGCTTTCCTGAGGCACAGGACTAGCTTAGCTTTTCATTAAGGCCTGTTAATCATCCCAAAGAGCCTGACAGCCGCTGGCGACAGACCACAGTGCGCGACTGCCTCCCGTCTCACCGGTGGGTGCAAGGTCCTGCTCGTGGTGCCCCGAGCATGGCTGGCAGCTGCGAGAAGGGCCCTGCGTGGTCTGGCATGGGACAGCACTGCTGTGGAGCTTGGCAGCCTGCGCTTGGACCCCGAGAAGTTTCCTTGTTCGCAGGAAGAGCACCCGGCAGGAGCTCTGCCAGGAGCCAGGATAGTGGCCAAGTTAAAACCTCAAGAGAGGAGGAGGACGTCAGGGGCTCTGCTTCCCCCCTCTGCCAGGCTGCAGCCCCGCTCTCCTTAGTCTCGCACCTCACGGAAAGATGAGTCTTTCTCTCTCCATCCATCCCAAATGGTACCGAGCTCTTCATTACTGTTGATTTTTTCTTAATTGCACCTTGGAGCTATGCCTTGATTTATTTTTTCAGGGAGAATTTAGGGAAAAAGGTGGTTGTTTCTCAAGCAAATAGCAACCTGCCCCATGCAGCTGATTATGGGCAGGGCTGAGAACTGGTGAGACAGGAGGAGAGAGGAGCTTGGTAGTGTCCTCCTGCCTCTGTCCCAGCGGTTTCACCTGCATTGCAATAGCTTCCATCACTCCTGCGGGGCCTCATGACGGGGCAGGCAGCCCTCTCTAGCCTTATGTGGCTTCCTCCAACAGCAGTATTTTGTCTTTCAGGCCTTAAAGGCAGCAAATAACTTTGAATTTCCTTTTCATCCTGGGAAGAAGGGGTTTAATTTACTCTCTGGAAGTACAGGGCGGTGTTTTGGAGCTGAGCTGGTGGTGCTGGCTGAGAGTGATGTGTGGGTGTGAAATTGCTTCCAGAGCATCACCTCAATCCTGTCCCATGCCATGTTCTCCAGACATGAGATGTCCTTTAGTCCATTCTCTCCTGCATTTCATCTGAAATCTTTGAGCTCTTCTGGCCATAACTCTCTCTCTTCCTGACCCAAGCATCATAGATGATCACTGATATGAAGCTGTCCCCATCCTCTCATCTCTGGGCAGTCACCACGTGGGCAGGCAGGTGCTCCCATGGCCAATCTGCAGCTGATTGCATGGATAGAAGATGTCCCATGCTGGGCTTGGTGGCAAGTGCTGGTGGCAGGGCCAGCCTGGCAGTTCTGCAGGGGAGACCATTAAGAGGCAGTGACAGAGGAGGGAGCTCAGAGGAAAGCACCTCGACCAGTGGATTGAGAAGGTGGCATGCATCCTTGGTGGAGCAAAAAGGGACATCTCCTTGGTAGAGCAACCTAATTTATGTCTCAGTAATGCATTGGAGCCAGGAAAGTTGTGCTCTTCTTCCTCTCTGGGCAGCAGACATGGTGAAGGGGATGTCCTGCAGCCTCCCTGGATGCTATTTATTCACTACTCTTAATGGTTTGAGAGAGTCATTAACCCCACTCAGCTCTTCCCTGGGATCTTCTCCTGGTTCATTGCTGTTACCAATTTTTATGCCCTCTTTAAAGAGCACAATTTATGTTGAGTTTTTAACTTAAAACCTGCCATGATTTAAAATGAATTAGTGTAATAGTAGTAGTAAAGAACATCATCTTCCCAGCTGGTCGTCCTGAATCTGGCATGTTGGTCGTAAATCCTCTCCCTGTTGATCTCCTCTAATTTCTATGTGTCTTGTGCTAGCCTAACTTGGAGGTTCATGCTCCTGATGGGACTGTAAAGCTCTCAGACACCTGTGTAATGTGTCCTGCTCACATGTTCAACGTTAAACTGCTCACTGGTTTGTCCAAACCACCAGATCCTGTGACTGCAAAAGTTGTCTCCAGGATGTGATTTGGCTTCATGTTGCTGCTCAAGGTGTGTTTGTGTGCCTAAACAGGTTCCTGTGGACACAGGAGGCCATTAAGTGCTTCTGGTATCTCCCACCCTCTTCCTGCCATACCATGAGGTTTAAAGGACCTTACTCTGTGGAGCTACAGCTCATCCCAGAGGATGTGGTGTCCTCACTGGTCCCTGCTGGGTGTGTGATGGGATCGATGGTATTCTGTCAGTCCTGATGTTGCCAGGGCCATGTTTGCTCTGTAACGATCTCTTCTGCTGCCATGTTCAAACAGCCAGGGAGTTTTTGGGCTGAGATTTGAGTCTGAATACTGATCCAGGTCCGCAGGCATCGCTCCTCTTCTGCCAGATCTGAACCTGTTTGGCCTTTGACCGTGGCCTGTCTTGCTGCCTGGCAGCTGAACTGCTCTCCCCTCACCCCATTTCACCTTTTTTCAGTTCACCTGTATTACTGAACAGGGACGGTGTCTACCAGAATTGACCCTTCACAGGCTCTTGAGAAGTTTTCTGAGCTACCTTAAGGCAGGGTAGGATTTATGGCCCAGTCAGGGAATTATTAAATAGGTTTTTTGAAGCCCCGGCCCTTCCTTCAAAGTCTTCCTTCCTAACCAAGGAGATCTTTTCAGAGTTTGAAATTTTTTATTCTTTTCCATAGAAATGTTCAGGCTTCTTCACTTTGAATAATTGCAGACTCCCTCCTGCTGGGGCCATTGAAGTAAAACCTCAGTGCACATTTGTACTAAACCTGTTCTCGACGTCAGTGATGCTCCGGGGCATCCGCCAGCATGCGTATGCGGTGAGCACCTTGCACAGCCGGGAGCTCCCCTGGCACCGGTGTTTGAGTCTCCTCCCTAACTCTGGGATCAACCCTCTCCAGTGGTGGCTGAGTTTCTGTCCTGTCATCTGGTGTGGAGAGTCAAAGGCCCAGGAGGTTTGTGTGCTGTTGGTGGCATTGCCACCCGCTGGATGCTGGCTGGAGGCAGCCATGGGCCGGCAGCAGGATCGTGAGCAGTTGTACTCGTGAAAACCTCTCAAGAAAATAGAGTTCACAAATTCCCTTTTGCTGCTTCCAGAAAAACTTCCCCTGGCACTGCATAAAAGAGGAGCCTGAAAGGCCAAAACTGAGTTACAGCCACTCTTAAAATCCTTGTGTGAGCCCCCTGCCCTGTTTGGGTTGTGGATCACGCTCTCTTTCCGTTTTCCAGCATGGAGGCCTCAGTCTGATAGCTGGGTGTGTGTTGAAGTCTGGGCTTTTTTGACCCTTTCTGTACAAGCCATCTTTCAAGCACGTAGTTGTTTTATTTAGTGCCAGATCTGTAAGATGCATCATCCTGGTCTGTGGAATTGATTTCAATGAAGCCTGAATCTTCCTCCATTTCAGGTGCTCATGAATTTTACTGGACAGCTTTATTTTACTTGGGGAACTTTCTGTGACACTGCTCAACACAGAGATGTCATGTAATAATAAAGAACATGCAAGATAGCCGAAACAATTTTTGCCAGGCTTTCTAAAGAACAAATGGACTGTTCTCTAATTGCCTTCTTGCTCCAAGAGTGCAAGAAGCTGAAGCTACAAGTATCCAATGTAACTTGTCTGTCAGTCCTCTAGGGTTCAGGCCTTGCTGGTCTGTTGAGTTTTTAACAACAACAACAACAGAAAAGAGAACTGTGGGCCTTTTTGCCTTGAAGATGCATTTTTTTTTTGTGGGGACTGCAGGCACACTGAGAAACTCTCAAATATTTTAGCTGAACCAGTTTCATGCAATTGTGGCTGAAACCTGTAAAACTGTGTTTGCTCTTAAGTGGGTTCAAATATCCACTGTATGTGGATTTTAGTCAGTGTCATGTAGTCCAAGTAAGGTAAGATATGGACTGAGGCCATTCAGTTCATCACCACCTTGAGCCAAGTCAATGTATTAAGGTATTATTGAACGTGTTTAAGCATATACATAGTATGATGCTGGCATATTTTCCTCACCTAGTATAATACTTGGGCATAATTGGAACTTGATATTGTTTGCTTTTAATTTCCCCAGGTACCCAAAAGACCAGGGAAATTAGGTACAGAAAAGGTAAATAAAGTAATTGAGCCCAGGAATGATGGCAGCAGTAGCGCTGTGCTAAATTGGTTTCTTTGAAGTGAACTGTGATTGCAACTGCAGAAATTTCCCATGCTTGCATGCAGGGAGGCAAGATGAGGTTATTAATTATAACAACAGGCTGGAATTGATCTTAATGAGAGACGGTGTAGCTTGAGAGGAGCTGAGGCTGTGCTGGTGGCTGTCCTCAGGGCTGGGGCTCCAGGGAGACCTTCCCAGGCTGTTCTCCTGCCCGCCGTGCTGCAGGAAAGCCTGTCCTGTGACGATCCGGTGCAGCTGCATTGTGCCAGTGCAGCTCATTCCCAGTGCCTCCATCCTCCAGTGATTTTGTTGTCTTCTACAGAGGGGCACACAGAGCTCACGGAGGTCCAGCAAGTTGCTTGCACTGACAGAAGGAGTATGTTAAGGAGTGGGGAAATGCAGCTGGGACTGCTGAGTTTTGAAGAGGTTTCATTGCCATTGACCATCTCATCTGAGCCCTGTATCCCAATAACCTTGGTGCAGGAGGTGCTGCTTTAGGGTGAGACACCTGGTCCCTGAATCCAGAGCTGGCAAAGCCTCATGACATTTGAGCAAAGCTGCAACTTGGACTTTGCTGGCCTCCTTGAAGTACTTGGTCTGCGTCTTCCTTTGGTATCCTCAGGGGTTCTTCTTGTTGCCCTGGCAGATTTGGGCAACCTGTTCATTAGCAAAGGAGCCTTTGAGGATGGTCTTGTCTTGGTGCGCCTGTACTGCACAGCGCTCTGCCAGCCAAACTGGTTTTCTTCTGAAAGCTGGCATCTGACAATACTGAAGCAATTAAGGTCTTTTAAAGGCTAATGATGCCCATTCTGCTTTCTCACAAGGCAAGCCTTCCAAATTCTGATTCTGCTTTGATGATTTTGCGTGGAGAATGATCAAAGTCTCTTGTCTCCAGTCCATCTGTTTAGGAAAACGCTGCCTGTGTATCCATAGCCTTAGAGGAAAGTGAGTGTGAGGCCTGCTCCTTCCCGATGTGTCACTTCACGTTCTTGCAGTGGCATTGGGCCTTGCAGCTCGAGTGACCATGTATTCAGATGGGCAGATCCCTTCAGAATCTCTGGTCCTTCTCTCCTTTTCCTGGGCCAAACCCAGCCAGGGATTCCAGCCGTAAAGAGGACTCTCCAAGTGATGGTGGTCTCCTCAACTTTCTTCCTTCACCAAAGCCAGACTTTGGTGCGTGTTACAGGAACTTTCAGGATGCTCCTGTCTCTGCTGTGCCTCTGCCCTCCTCCCATTTCCCACCCTGCTCTTGACAGGTTCTTTGGGGCCTCCTCCATGGCCGGTGAAGGGTAGAGGAGCATGTGCTCTGTTCCACTGGTGTCCTTTGAAGCAGTTGTACTTGCAGAGCCTTACCTTGGAAGTCCTTTCTTATCCATCCTACAGCAAAATGCCCCCTCTCACCCTTAACACCTCTCTTTTTTGAGACAAGTAAGCCCTGTTTTCGGGGAGGTGACAACAAAGTACAGTGCAGGCAGAACTGCAGTTTGAGAGCATGTTCTGTGGTTCTGTTGGCTGCCAGAAAAATATACTGCTGAATGAACTCCATACATCTGGGGCCAGTGTTTTCTCTCTCAGACTTCTCATTGGCAGAGTTCAGTTTTCCCTGGGGAATTTCTCATTAAAACTCGCAGCCTCTTCTCTCCCTGGCCAGTGGAGCACACCTGAGCTGACAGAGCTGTGTCCAGTGTGGGAACAGCAGAAGCTTAACAGAAACTGTGCAAGAACCCTCTGGAGGTTTGGTGCAATGGGACCAAGAAATTCCCAGGAACTGGAATGCATCATCAGCTTAGAAAACTCTTGGTGTCTATCCAAGCCTCTCGGCACCTTCTGGGGTGAGTATGTGGTGTTGATGGGTCTTTAATAGCCCCATTCACCCCCAGGTGCTCACCCTTGCAAGATCTCCTGCTGCAGAATTAGATTTATTTTTCTTTTCTTCCCTTCTGCTTTGATGAGTGGTTCTGCACCACCACCATTGCTTTATTAAACAGAGCAAATCCAGTTGTCCTGCTTCAATTCATGGTAAGCTATTACCAGTGGAAAATGCTATTTTCTGCATAAATGTAATTGTGAATGGTCAGGAGCACCGATACTGTGCTGGGGCTGGGAGGAGGTAACCTCTAGAAAGGAGGAGTCCTGGCCAGAGGAAGATTTGGCATGGATGTGGAACAGGCTTGTCCCTCAGCTGTTTTTCCTTCTCCTCTCTAAGCCGGTTTCCTGGAAACTAGTTGACAGTTTGTCCTGGATTGAGTCTAAAGAGTGAGAGCAGGTGTAAATATGTGATAAAGAATATATGCTCTGAAGCACTCAAAAATTAGTATTTCAGGATCAAAAAGTCTTTGTTTCATCAATTGCTTCAACGAAAGGAGGAATTTGTGCAGTTGTAGCTGTTGTGGTTCCTTTCCACCAGACTGAAGGAGCAAAGAGAAAGGAGCTGCTGGGAGCTCAGACCAAGCCCCAGTTCCAGTCCCAGCTGAAAGAGCTACCTGGTGTGAGACAGAGGTTGCATGAAGAAGATGGTGTCCTTGGAGTAGGTTTTTCCTTTTCTGACCTCAGTGTAATGATTAGAATCACAGAATCACACACAGAATCACAGA
>NW_010208279.1:0-12255 GCF_000695765.1 Mesitornis unicolor
GGGGGGGAAGAGAGAGAGAGAAGAAAAGCCAGAGCCAGAAGGTGTAGATAGCACACACACACACTTCAATCTGTGGGGAGAAAAACCTGAAGATTGAAGTGCAAGGGGTGACGTACATGGAACCATTTGGCACAAGCACAGGTAAGAAATGAATGAAAACTCGCATTTCCTGAGCATCTCCTCATCTCTCAGCCATCTAAAAAAAAAAAAAACCCTGAATCTTATAGAACACAAACAGCAAAATGTTACATGAGTTTCACCAGACCGTAAGGACCAGTGGTCCTGGATTACTGTCCTAGACCAGTGCCATTCTCACCACACCTGAGACGGCACCCACCCTCGTGTTAATGCCCTGCCAGCTCCCTGCCCAGGACAGTCCCTTTGCTTGCACCTCTGACAAATCCAGAACCCTTGTCTGTTTCTTACCTAGTTTTGTAACTTAGAAAGTTTCCAAAGGGGCTGTGGGGCAGAGAAAGCAAAGCAACCAGTTCAGTTGTTAACTGGTGCAAACCAGATGACCCCTGTCCAAATGACAGAACTAGCCTTAAAAGCTTGTTTTAGTATTATTTGTTTGTTTGAACTATCCATTATTGGTGAGGTTGGGGTTGGTTTTTTCCCTCCCCACGGACATATCTGAGATTGCTACGTCACTTTGAAAACTAGAAGCTTGATAAACAAAGTTAATTATGTCCTTGAAAAAGTCTCGCAAACAGATAGCTATGTGCATATTGCAGAGCATATATGCAGTGTCTGCTGCCCAGTGAAAAGGCTCTGATGCACAAACAAGTAGTGACTCACAGGGTGTCTTTGGTTTTGCTTCTGAGAAAGCAACCAAAACCTACCTTGTGCAGTAGGGCACAGAAGAATGTGGAGGTCTTGGGAGCAGCATGAGGGCAACCCTGTTACTACCACCACTGTCATAAGTGATGTCTCACTCGGCGAAGCAGTGTGGGAAGGGCATGCTGTCCCTCTTTTACTCACTAAATGCAAGGTTCAGATCCAAAGTTGTCAAGCCAATCTCCTCATGAGATCCCAACTCAGATTAAAACGTGACTGTAAGCAGTTGGAGAGTAAAGTCCAAATACCTCCAAAATGTTCCCAGAACCTAAGCAGGTAGCCAGATAGGGAACTAGGTAAGAATATCACTGCCAGGACTGAAATCTCTGAAGATTCCTTTAGCTCTGTAATGAAACATGTTCCACAAAGCAGCCTACTTTTCCCTGGTCTTGCACGCTGGCTGTGTCTGGGCTACCTTTCACACACAATCTGTCTGCAAACACTTGTCCTGCCTTCGACATTTTTCTTTACGTAGCAGAGAAACATTGCTTGTGCTCTTGATGATCACTCACGGAGAGAGGCTTTCTACACAAAAAGCCAGTTGATTATTAAGTTAAGGTGATTAAGAGAGGTAGCTTCTCCCCCTCCAACAATCAAACCAAAAAAATAAAAGCATGAATACTCAACACATCAACACAGAGATTAAACACAATTGTTTGTCCTAAAAACTGATCTCAAATGTTGCCAATTTCCACAAATGGGAGGTTCTCCATACTCCATGAGATACACTATAAACAACTCCCAAACCTGTTACAATTGGAAATTAAATACTAGAAACATGTTAGAAAACGCACAATACAAGCATATACTAGAAATTAAACCTGATGGAGACAGCTGGGCCTTTCTGTCCATGAAAGGTTATTATTCTCAGTATTTCTTTCACTACAGCTGCTACTTATCAAGTTTGACAATTTTAACATGACAGATAATTGTTACAGCAGTCTGCAATAAGTTTCTGTACTTGTATGTATATATATATCTATATATCTATATATCTATCTCTCAATACAAGAGACATAGACCTGTTGGAGTGGGTCCAGAGGAGGGCCACAAAAATTCATCTGAGGGCTGAAACACCTCTCCTATGGGGAAAGGCTGAGAGAGTTAGAGTTGTTCAGCCTGGAGAAGATTTTGGAGAGACTTTACTGCAGCCTTTCAGTAAAGAGAGCTTATAAGAAAGATAAGGACAGACTTTTTAGTAGGGCCTGTAGCAATAGGACAAGGGATGATGGATTTAAACTTAGAGGGTAGATTTAGACTAGATATAAGGAAGAATTTTTTTATTATGAAGGTGGTGAAACACTGGAACAGGTTGCTCAGAGAGGTGGTAGAAGCCCCATCCCAGGAAACATTCAAGGTCAGGTTGGACAGGGCTCTGAGCAACCTGATCTAGTATAAGAAAGATAAGGACAGACTTTTTAGTAGGGCCTGTAGCAATAGGACAAGGGATGATGGATTTAAACTTAGAGGGTAGATTTAGACTAGATATAAGGAAGAATTTTTTTATTATGAAGGTGGTGAAACACTGGAACAGGTTGCTCAGAGAGGGGGTAGGAGCCCCATCCCAGGAAACATTCAAGGTCAGGTTGGACAGGGCTCTGAGCAACCTGATCTAGCTAAAGATGTCCCCGCTTACTGCAGGGTGGTTGGACCAGATGACCTTTAATGGTCCCTTCCAACTCTAACCATTCTATGATTCTGTACGCATGTATACATGCTGTACAATACAGCTGCTATGTTGTGGCTTTGTTATACCCTCTTTTCAGAGCTGTTCTGTATTTTAGCAGAAAACCACTCCTGTTTAATGGATGATTTTGCAACCTACCATTAATTCATTAGAACACACTATCAACAAATAGTTTTCCACCTGCTCTTCACAGATTCCTGTGAGTATTCAGACTATTTTAAAGGGCTCATAAAATTTTGAGGAAAGCCAGACTACCTAAATGCTTAAATTCTCTGTAAAAAGGAATGGCTTTTTACTGAGAAAGGTTAGAGATCTGTAAATCAAGAAAGGCCAAAAAATTCTAACATGAAGTTCCAGATAAGAGAGTTCATCATACAGATTTGGGGGCAACTAACATATTTTAGCACATGTTTCTGCTGCACAGAGTAATGCAACTCCACTAGTGTTTATATTCATACATGCAAAAAAGCAAACACAGATTTAAAGAGCAGAGAAACAATTATCAACATCTGAAGTGCCTTCCGTATCATGTGAGGTACCAGGGCTTTGTTCTTGCATCTAACAGTGAGAAGTTCAACTTCTTTTGGTTTTGTTACGTTTCAGTGACACAACGGACTTTGGGAGCAGAGGAAGAATCCACTGCAACATGAGACTCACCTGCTGTCTGCTAATAATGGGAACATTCTGCGTGACACCTTTCCTCTGCCATAGCCAAACTGATCCACTAGCTCTTGGGCGAGCAGACCCCCAGTGTTGGGAATCCTCCTCAGCTGTCTTATTGGAGATGAGGAAGCCTCGCATTTCTGACTCCGTCAGTGGCTTTTGGGATTTCATGATCTTCTTGAAATCATCAGAGAACTTGAAACATGGGGCTCTGTTCTGGGACCTGGCACAACTCTTCTGGGATATCTATGTGGACTGTGTGCTCTCCAGAACCCACGGCCTAGGGAGAAGGCAGCTAGCAGAAGCTGAACAGAAGATCGCTACTCTACATTCTCAGTTCAAAGAGAGAAACCAAGGTTACTTCTCCTTTAATACATCTCATGGGCAATAACTAGAGTCCAGCATGAAAGAAAAAAGATACAGGCTTATTGTGTTATGTGATAATAGTAAAAAAACCAGAGGACAGTGCTGCACAACTGCCCACAACTCCCCTCAATTTCAGTACAGAGTTATGCTTATGTTCAAAGTAATCTCAGTAAAAATCTGACCTCCAAATAGCCTGAACTCTAATGACAGCTTCTAAGTTTCGGTTTGGTGGGGGAGAAGGGGCAGCAGAAAGTGAAACACAGGAGGATTCAAACAAAGAAAGCAGTTCAGCAACAGTACAAATGTATTCTTCCACACCAGCATTTTTACCGCTATTGTGCCATGGACAGGCTAGTTCTGAATTCATTCTGAGAAGCGTGTCACCCCAGGAGTGCATCACACTGGTGCTGCTGGGGAGATCAGCAGTCTTTCAGCAGAGTAAGGATATGTTTACTTGCCACCTAGTAGACAATTGCTTGATATTTCCTATTTCTATACCAGTAAGTGCCCTGCACACAATGGAAACAGATCTAGGACTCAGGTGCTTGCAGACTTTCAGATACAGATACAGCTTCAGGAGGAAGAACACTACCTATGACACCAAGTGGTGCAACTCCTAATCTCCAGGTTCCCAGCCCCAGAGCAGAATCCGCAGACTTAATGTAAGTGCCTCCGCATGCAGTAAGGTGAGAGCTGGCACCTCACAGCAGGATCTACAAAAGGTAGCAGATCACTTAGGCTCCTCTTTGCCAGCAGGAACACACAGCATAGCTTTTCCTATATCTCAGTCCCTTCCAAGGCTTCAGTTCCAATATTGCTACCAGCAGATGCATGCTTCCCTTGAGAACATCCACTTTCAGAAAGGGTCAGGAGCTACGATTTGATGGAGGGGCAGAAGTGCTGCAGCAATCACAAACAGTGTAGTTCATAGGTCCCACAGGGAGACGGTGGAACTGCCCTTCCACTTGAATGGATCCAGACCCTTACCTCCACTTCCTAGATCAGTGTCTTAGTAAGATATTTGCGGGGTATGTCCATGGAATAATGAAGAACCTCTTTGGGCAGTTACCCTTTAAAGAGTCTCTAAAAAATGAGACTTGAACTCAGGACTCTTCCACCCCAGGGACACTAAACCACTGGACAGTCCAGTTCTTGCCTGCAAACCTTAACATGAAAGATAGGATCTGATATAGAAAGGATCGAGAGGTCCTTACCCCCATTACCTACAGAGAGTGTCCTAGCCATTAAGCTAGGAGATGGGAGCTGTGTTTGAATGAATGCCCTCAGACTGAAGAACTACTCGCATACATAGGGTCAGTTTCTAAACTTTGAGCCAAACCACCACTACCTGCATTTTAAAAGCAAGGAGTGAATCCTATCCTGCTCTGCAAAGAATCCGAGCTATCACATGGCTCTGAGAAGATCTTTGCTGCATTGTGATACACTGATGGCAGACAGCACAGAACACCCCTCTTGAGCCCAAGTGGCCTTAGACATCACAAAGGCAGCAAGTTGCTCAGTCCTGACCAGACTGAAGCAGTTTTGGGTGCAAACAGAATGCAGCTTTAGACGCATGAGGCAGTAGTAACACTGAAAAATGAGATGCCCACCAGGCTAAAGCACCAGATGAATTTTTGGTTTTGGAATTGCAGCTTTCAATGTCACTGTCTAAATTATCCCTTAGCCTTTTGTTTACATCTGGCTCTTCACATCTATAGCACACTGTGATTTTCCTACAAAGGAATTTTTTCCTGTGATTTGTTCCTACATTGGTACAAAGACCTTTTGTTCCAGTCAAGATTAAGAGTAACAGCCTGAGGTATTTTGAAGAATCAAATTATGGGTTTTGTGATTAAGACTGACTTTTGTTTACTCCTATACAGAGAGATTTTAAGACACTAGTAAGTATTCACACTTTAAGATAAATTAGGATTTCTCCCCTTCTCTAGTCTTTTACCTCTTTGTTTTGTGAATTGAATCAGTTAATCTGATTTCTCTGTACAATTGATTAACATCAGTCAGTATCAGCCAGCTTATAGCAGTGACGGCAGAAATTTTATTTTTTGGAGGAGCTATTTAGTCTCTCATCCAAATCTTCCAGTTTCTTAACACAGCCAGCTCTTTTAATCTTTGTAACCCTTGACCCACCTGTCTTGTTTCATCAGTGAAACTAGAAATCAATTGTTAATAACTACAGATAGAAATCACATCCTCAAAAATTATGAGGAATAGAATCACTGCTTCTTATGTGTAAAGAGATATACAAGCCTGTTTTCTTAGCCTAAAGAGCAGAATGAATGGCATTTGAGTGACCTTATGTACTTCACATCTATGTGGGTGGGTATGAATAGCTTTCAATAGGCTTATTTTAGAAGTCAAACAATAAAATAACATATTTTGCTTTACTGTTACTTTTGCAACTGCTGATAACAGCTTTGTTGCTCCAAACTAACTTTTTTCATTTTATTCCTCTTAAATATTCACAATTTCCTTTTTTTTCCCCCTAATTGCAAACAGGATCATAAATCAGGAGCAATTGTAAGCTGCATTCACTGTAGTTCCTTAAACGTATAACTGAACTGGAAAAGCAAGACAGAGATCTGAACTTGGCACAAAAATGCTGATGTTAAGGTGTTATTATTCTAGTGTCAGATTTCAGAACTACAGGATAAATCCTATGAGGTCATTGTGAAAGATGAGTACCAGGAATTAAGCTTTTCTAAGAAAAAACAGAAAAGCCCTCCAAGCCAGAAAACTTATTGAAGTCCTTGGTAAAGCTTCTCAGAAGTACTGAACAGAATTACTCCATCACACCTAAAGAACACTTCCTTCCACAGCTTCCCATACTTTGCCCTCCTGGGAAACAAGTTTGTTTGGCAATGCACCAAGACAGTGGTAGAAGTAGCCCAGGCCCAGACTTATGGGTTCACTGTTTTCTGAACCAATCTAATCCTGCCAGACTCCTGATTGTAGTTACTACTAGGTCTGAGGAATACTATTCAAACTCTACACAACCCATGAAAAACACAGCAAAACCAGAACAGCTGTATATGAGTTATGTGATAAATTGACTCCATCCAGCAAACACCCTACTTAACCCAGCAACGATATGACTTCCCTAGATATGTTGTAGGGAACTGTTAGCTTTAAACTGAGAGAAGTAAGGAGAGTCCTTTACCAAGGACACCCAGCCAAGGTATCTTTAGCAACTCATCCTTTTCCACTAACAAAAGCCAAACACTGTGAAAACACAGCTTTCATAAAAACATTTCCAATATATTACAATATGTACTTAGATACATTATAGTTGTAGCAACTCTTAATGAGACAAAACAAGACTTAATGACAAGGAAAACATAACTTCTGTACTCACAGCAGATCTTCCTGAAGAGTAGTTGTACAAGAAGACCCTCAAGAAACCACATAGCCCATCTCCAGTATAAACATTTGAAAAATACAAACACAAAACCCTCTCTACTTCCTATCTGTGTCTTTTCTCTTCACTCAGCAGTCCTCCTGCTATCTCACCACTCCAACTGGCCACAGCTGTGCACAGCTCCCTCGCAGATGCAGGAAATTAGGCTCAGATCAGCCCTTGCACCTGACCCAGCTACCAGGGATGGACATAACTTGCTGTCCCAACTTTGCTGGGCTGCAGAGTGCCAGGGAGGGAAGTGGGGCAAGGGCTGCTGTATTATACATATGAGGTCTGGTTAGTAAATAAATATGTGTTAACCAGTTACTTTTTTGGAAGACAAGCGTGTCTAAAAGAAATAAACAAAATCTGCTGGCTTTTGGAGATCATTGCAAAGAAAATGCCCTGTAGTTCCTCAAGGAAATAAATATGCTACTAAACAGTATGAGGGAGCTCATCCACTGTGCCAGGAGGTTGATGACAAGCTGGTGAGTCAGTAAGACTTTGAACAGACTCAAGTGCTTTGACTCTGCTAATTAAAAGTATTATAGGAGTTTTATAGGAGTTTGGTTTTTTTTTAATAGGAGTTTTACTGGAGGAACAGGTCTATGCTGGGGGAAAAGATCAAAGTAACTTGTCCCTGAAAGGCAACTTGCAAATAGAGGGATATGGCTGTTGCCAAAACAAGAGATATGAGGACAATACTGATAAAATGGGGACCAGTAGCAGCTAAAGACAGATGAAAGATGGATATGGGAAACTGAGTGTTCAGCTGCTCTTTGCTGTTTGGGACTTGATTACTTATATGCATTTTCATGTCACTTTTCAGGAATATTTCCTCACATTCAGAGGTCACCAGTTCTGAAGAAGAAAGGCTCTTTCGAAGATTTAACAAGTATCCACATGCACAAGAGTAGATCTACATTACTTGGAAGAACCATTGGAGAGACAGGGAAAAAAGAGAAAAAGACACATTTAGTCCAAGATCTTGATTTGTAGATTTTTTTTAACCACTTTGCTTTAATTTTTGCATTTTAATCCTCATTGATGTTAATTTATATGGTGGAAGAAGGCCTATAACTATGAGCACTATATATCTGATTAACTTGGACTTGTGGATTTTTTTAATTACCTATGAATTCAGTCTCCTTAATAAACTGCATGATTTATAAGCAGTTGCCTACTTTAATCAGACTTTTTATAATGCATGTGACCTACTCAAACTATTGTCTTTTGGGTGCCAAAACAGGAAACAACTAGTCCTTCAATGAGACATAGACAAGCAGAGCAGGAAGTTGCCAAAAACCTTCTCTGGCTGCAAGACAGGATTAGAGTCAAGATGGTGGTGTCTTATTGTATGCATGGCAGTACGCTTGTACAAAGCAACCACAGCTGAAAGATACAATCCTACTAAAGAAAAGTAGACATATTTTTATAGTAAAAATACCCTAAAAAATGTTTTCAGTTTTCCAGCAAAAGTAAAAGGGTTAACAGATTTTACCAGTTCCTCTGTTTGCTTTCTCATAATGTTTTTATGGTATTTCCCCATAATTTTTAGTTACAAAAAATGCCACTTAAAGTGTTACACATTCTCATTTAAAGTGTTTAATCAACAGAATTCTCATGCCCAACTTGATTTATTTTTTTTCTAAATGCCCAAATTAAAACTCATTAGCTGAGTGTTCATCAACTTGCAGAAATAGGTTCAAGTAGTAAAATGTGTAAATGAAATCTTAAAATGGTTACTGGGCCTGGAAAAAATAAAGCTTAAACATAGTCCCCTTGGGTGAAATCTTGATCTTACGGAAGCAGACAAAAAACTGTAAGTGGGCCACAGCCTGTGAAAGTCCTCTGCTACCATGTGGGAGAGACAAGAGCATTGTGAAAACAGATCTGCTCACTCCTGTATTACTGTAGTTAGTTATCTAAATTATGTCAGTATATGTAAAAGCCCTACTGTACACAGCTTTGTATTAACATAAGAGACACAGTCTTCACCTGTGGTCTCTAAATCTATTAAGGCCAGCAACTGACAAAGACTATGTTAAGGGCTGGATGCCTCAGCCAAGCAGGATTGGTATTGTAGTAGCCCAGATGTTACCTGTTCCCATATGCTCTCAAGCTCTAGAAATGTAAAACCAGACAGATTATCTGAACAGGTACTGTTTATTTCAGATGCTCTCAACAGGGTCCTTTGGGAACAGGCTAGTGTTTCCACTTCAGATACATCCCGCCTGTAACAATAGGGTCCCCTAGGAAAGGGCTGCTGATAGCTTTCTTCATCCCTTCAGACAGCAACAGAAGTGGTGAAATACCACTATAGGCCAAACTGATGTTTAGCTTAAACAAATTTGCAATACTTCTCTGCTTCAGCAAGCTTCTTAATTAACAGGCTGCAGCATCATTTGCCTTTGAGGAAATGGGCAGGAAAGTAATAGTATGTGGAGGAAAGACTGAGAAGACAGATTAATCTTTAGCATAGGTCACACTATGGAGAACATTTGGAAATTGCTGTAAAGGAGACAATGCAAGTTATTAATTATGCTGAAATAAAAAAGGGATGCAATTAATTATATGCAAACCTGCAAGTGATCAAGTTCCTAAAGGAACTCCTACCTCAGGCAATTTCTTCTTCCTGAAGGTCTTGGAGCTCAATACTATTTTATAAACTAGGTGTTATTGCTTTTATCCAGGTCTCAACAATTTGACATGAAAGCACAATCAGAGGATGCTGATGTTTGCTATTGATTCACTCACTATAAACTTGGGCCTTCTGGGGTGGCTATGTTGAGAAAAAGCAAAGTGCTGTGAGTAAGAGATGCAAGCAGATTTGCTATAAAGGAATAATTCAAAGTCCCTGTGGTTAAAGACAGGATATTGTCTCCAACCACTCTCCCCTGTAAAATTCATGGTAGATCCCAGGGTGAGCTGGGATTGTTTTTGCAGACAGTTCCTAACTGACTGTTTCTTAGTCTGAATGTGTCAGAAGAAGGATAGGATAAACATATCTGACTGAGGTTGCTTCATTGTCAGCTGAACTGAGTGACAACAGAACAAAGGCCTTGGGATTTTGTCCCTTTCATCTTATAGGGACCTGGCAGCTAAAACCTGCTTATTACTATGGGAAAACACTTCTTTGAGTCTTTACAGGCTGCTGTGAAATAAGAGTTCATGGTGGTTCAGGAATCTCCATTTGTAAGAATTTGTGCTCCAGACATGCTCTATGTTGCAACGGACCAAACCAGTATTTGTTGTCATTGTTACCAACCAATTTTAATTAAGACGCACTCCCTCTGAAGAAGATTTAAAATGTCATCAAAAGCTGATGGATGTCTTCCCATAATTGACAGTTAAGATTCTTGGATTGCTGTCTGTATCTCTTGGCATTGGTATATTGCAAAAGCCACTATGATTCTAGCTCATGCTGTATTCTGTTTATGTGATAATATCAGTGTATCCACTTTCTAGTGACCTCATTGCTAGCTGTTTTCTGGGGTCCTCCTCTGTCATTTAGTTTCTTTACTTTTTGCCCTCTTTACCCTTCCTTTGCTAGAGACAAACTGCTTCCGGTTGCATACCATTATTTCTTGCTGTAACTCGAGTGTTTGCAGTGTGTGTAATTAAGGCCTCCTGTGACCAAAACTAGCAGAAAGTACCAGGAATGTTCATTACCATCGCTACCATAGCATAAGGTCTTTCAAGAAGGTGGCTGAGATGCTACCAACAGAAAACAAAATTTCTAGTCATTTTAATGAGTCAGACAGTACTTTTATCTTGGTGATTAGCATTCATTCTGAAAAATACAAGACCAGGAAAAGCTACATGGAAAATTAAGCATTCTGCTGAGCAGCTTTTCTTAAGCATTGCACTTTTCATTGGCCTTTTCAATCACATCAGTCTAAACTCTGTTTGATTACACACAAAACACAGCTTCAGAATATGTAATTTAACTGACTTTTTCCCAAAGCTTCCAAATATATTTTGCTTTTACTCAAACCAAATTTATTTTCTGAGTAATCGTAAAAAAATTCAGTAAAATTAGCAGTGTTTTCTCTCTTAGAAAGCTGGTATAGTATCAGTGATTCAACTAAAATTCTCAAAAGTATGCAAACTTTCTTGAATCATAACTAGCTTTGAGCTCACATGCACATACTCATTCATTATTTTTTATGCACCTCCTGCAGAACAGTAACAGTAAGTGGCTGAAACTATAATTTTTCTCTCTGAAGTGGTACTGAATCATTTCAGTTTCTCAGATCTTTAAAATACTTCTGTGCATTATCAGAAAAAAAAATTCCTTGTTGCTGTCATCAGCAAAAGATGCAGCACAATTCCAAGGAAGTAACTTGACCATGACATATCAATACCTAAAGAGAGAGAAATGGGCAAACATTTGCACTGCTGCTCTTGATAAATTTGCCATTAGTTCATGCTGTCACTTAACAATTAGTTAACAAACCAAAGGAGTACAGCATCTGTTAATAACATGCAAATCATTAACATACTGTATCTTAGCCCATTACCTCAACCTTTAGAACTGCTGTTACTGAAACAACATGCATTTGATGACACTATCATCACAGACTGCACCAATGGATCTTACTGAGTTGCACCGTTGTAAGAAACATGTAGCAAACAAGAAGCAATGAAAGGAAAGCAATCTATTATTTTTCTTCTAAGAAAGATCTAAGGCCTTCACTCACCCATCACTTTAAGAAATGAAGCTAGACCGTAGTAGGAATGGAGCAAGAGTATACAATATTTCTTTTGTGTGATCTCGTCCTTTCTCTTCAAATTCCAGCCTGTTTCTCTGCTAATGTCTAATAGATGCTTTGTAATCAACTTCAGCAAGTACAACCTGCTATCTACAGCCAATCATCTGTTTACAAACCTCTGTGCAGCTTATATGTTTACTTAAATGCATATAAATGTGTGCGTGCGTGTGTGTGTGTGTGTGTGTACAGGCTAGATAAGTATTTTTAATACTCCGGAAGTTTTAGACATGTTCCATCAAATACAAAGTACTAGTAGCAAGGAAAAAAATACTTTTCTCACATGTTAGATGCTGCAGATAAAATTACATTCTTATCAACCTTTCTATTCAAAACATCACATTCTTATTAACTGTTCTATACTAATGGGTGTTCCCCAGGGCTCAGTTTTGGGACAAGTCCTGTTTAACATCTTTATCAATGATCTGCATGAGGGGATTGAGTGCTCCCTCAGTAGGTTTGCAGATGACACTAAATTGGGAGACAGTGTTGATCTGCCTGAGGGTAGGAAGGCT